>NW_027461085.1:0-235000 GCF_046129695.1 Lonchura striata
GGCCCCGCCCCTTCGGCTGGCCCCGCCCCTTCGGCTGGCCCCGCCCACTCCGGAGGCCCCGCCCCTCCTCAAGGCCCCGCCCCCTTCCGGCCCTGCAGGTCGGCGCTGGGCACAGGTGAGACCCCGGGACCCCCAAAATCCGGGCTGGCCCATGGGTGTCTCTGGGTGTCCCCTGGGTGCCCCTGGGTGCCCCTGGGTGTCCCTGGGTGCCCCTGGGTGTCCCCGGGTGTCCCTGGGTGTCCCCTGGGTGTCCCTGGGTGCCCCTGGGTGTCCCTGGGTGTCCCTGGGTGTCGCTGGGTCTCCCCTGGGCACCCCTGGGTGTCCCTGGGTGTCCATGGGTGTCCCCTGGGTGTCCCTGGGTGTCCCTGGGTATCCCTGGGTGTCCCTGACCCCCCGTTGTCCCCAGACTCCGACGAGGACGATGAGGATGAGGATGAGGAGGGGGACGAAGGCTCCGGGGGGTCCCCGCAGGACCCCCCCGGGCCCCCCCGGAGCGGCGGCGCCGTCCTGGTCACCGTGTCCTGGGGGCGCGTCACCGCCGAGGGTCCCCCCGCGGTGAGGCCACGGGGCGGGGGCACCCCGGGGTCCCAGTGCCACCCCGGGGTCTCAAATTGCACCCTGGGGTCCCAGTGCCACCCCGGGGTCCCAGTGCCACCCTGGGGTCTCAAATGGCACCCAGGGGTCCCCAGATGTCACCCTGGGGTCCCAGTGCCACCCTGGGGTCTCAAATGGCACCCGGGGGTCCCCAAATGTCACCCTGGGGGTCCCAAGTGTCCCTGGGGGGGGGCGGGGTGTGACCGTGTTTGGGGTGTCCCCAGGGGGGGGGGTGGGGTGTGACCGTGTTTGGGGTGTCCCGGGGGGGGTCAGGGTGTGACTGTTTTTGGGGTGTCCCCAGGGGGGGGTCCCCGGCTCGCAGCTGGTGCTGGAGGTGGGCGAGGGGCGGCTCTGCGTCCTCCCCCGCCCGGGGGGGGTCCGGGGCCGCTCCTGGGCCTGCGCCGACGCCCGGAGCCTCGTCCTGCTGCACGGTACCCGAAACGGGGGGCCAGCACTGCCCTAAGACACCCAAAACTGCCCAAATCTGCCCCAAAAACTGCCCCAAAACTGTCCAAAAACTGTCCAAAAACTGCCCCAAAAACTGCCTCAAAAACTGCCCCAAAACTGTCCAAAAGCTGTCCAAAAACTGCCTAAAAACTGCCCCAAAAACTGCCTCAAAAACTGTCCCAAAACTGCCCCAAAACTGCCCCAAAACTGTCCCAAAACTGCCCCAAAAACTGTGCGAAAACTGCCCCAAAACTTCCCTAATCTGCCCCAAAAACTGCCCCAAATCTGCCCCAAAAACTGCCCCAAAATGTACCAAAACTGCCCCAAAAACTGTGCGAAAACTGTCCCAAAACTGCCCCAAAACTGTCCCAAAACTGCCCCAAAAACTGCCCCAAAAACTGTGCGAAAACTGCCCCAAAACTTCCCAAATCTGCCCCAAAAACTGCCCCAAAAACTGCCCCAAAACTGCCCCAAAACTGCCCCAAAAACTGGCCCTTTCAAATCTGCCCCAAAACTGCCCCAAACCTGTCCCAAAAACTGCCCGAAAACTTCCCAATAACGGGGTGGGAGGGGGGGTCCCCGTTTCTGGGGGTGTCCCCGTTTCTAGGGGGGTGTCCCCGTTTTTAGAGGGGTGTCCCTGTTTCTGGGGGGTGTCCCGGTTTCTGGGGGGATCCCCAGTTTCTGGGGGGGTGTCCTGGTTTTTGGGGGTGTCCCCGTTTCTGGGGGGTGTCCCGGTTTTTGGGGGTGTCCCCGTTTCTGGGGGGATCCCCAGTTTCTGGGGGGGGTGTCCCGGTTTTTGGGGGGATCCCCGTTTTCTGGGGGGATCCCCAGTTTCTGGGGGGGGGTGTCCCTGTTTCTGGGGGGGTGTCCCCGTTTCTGGGGGGTGTCCCCGTTTCTGGGGGTGTCCCCATTTCTGGGGGGATTCCCAGTTTCTGGGGGGGGTGTCCCGGTTTTTGGAGGTGTCCCCGTTTCTGGGGTGCCGTGTCGGGCCCCAGCCCCTCCCCCCGTGCCCCCCAGGCCCGGTGCCCGAGGGGGGGGAGGGGCCGCGCCCCCCCCCGCTGCCCACCCTGGTGCCCTGGGAGGAGCCCGCGCCCCCCCCCGGGGTCCCCCCCCCACCCCGGATGTTGGCGATGGCCCTGGGCACCCGGCTGGGACCCCGCGGGGACACCAAGGTGGGCACGGGGACACCAAAGGGACATGGGGACAGGGATTGGGGACACCAAGGTGGGCACGGGGACACCAAGGGGACATGGGGACAGGGATTGGGGACACCAAGGTGGGCACGGGGACAAAGGGGGGACACCAAGATGGGCACGGGGACGGGGGGACACGGGGGACAAAGGGGGGACAGGGACAGGGATTGGGGACACCAAGGGGACATGGGGGACAAAGGGGGGACAGGGATTGGGGACAGGGACACCAAAGTGGGGACAGGGATTGGGAACGGGGATTGGGGACACCAAGGTGGGCACGGGGACAAGGGGGGACACGGGGGACAAAGGGGGGACAGGGGGGACAGAGATTGGGGACAGGGATTGGGGACACCAAGGTGGGCACGGGGACAAAGGGGGGACAGGGATTGGGGACAAGGACACCAAGGTGGGCATGGGGACAAGGGGGGACACAGGGGACAAAGGGGGGACACGGGGACAGGGATTGGGGACCCCAAGGTGGGCACGGGGACACCAAGGGGACATGGGGACAGGGACAGGGGACCCCAAGGTGGGCACGGGGACACCAAGGGGACATGGGGACAGGGATTGGGGACACCAAGGTGGGCACGGGGATGGGGGACAGGGACACCAAAGTGGGGACGGGGACAGCAAAGTGGGGACGGGGATTGGGGACATGGGGGACAAAGGGGGGACACCAAGGTGGTCACGGGGACAAAGGGGGGACATGGGGACAGGAATTGGGGACACCAAGGTGGGCACGGGGGACAAGGACACCTAAGTGGGGACAGGGATGGGGGGACCTGGGGGACAGGAACAGGGATTGGGGACAAGGACACCAGGGTGGGGACAAGGACAGTAGTGGGGGTCACAGGACAGGGACGAGGGGACAGGGGACACCAAGGTGAGGACATGGGACCAGGAATTGGGGATGGGGGACAGGGGACACCGAGGTGGGGACGGGGACAGGGATTGGGGACGGGGGGGCTGAGGGGACGTGGGGGGACTTTGGGGACACCGGGGGCTGGGGACACCCCCGGCGTCCCCCCCAATGTCCCCCGGCGTCCCCAGGAGCTGGAGGTGGCCGTGGCCCTCGAGGGGGTGATGCTGCGGCACCGCCCCGACCCCCCCTGCACCCCCTGGTACAGCCAGGTGAGAGACCCCGACGGGCCGGGGGTCCCGGCGCCTTCTGGGGGTCCCGGCGCCTTTTGGGGGTCCCGGCGCCTTCTGGGGGTCCCGGCCCTGTTTGGGGGGTCCCGGCCCTGTTTGGGGGGTCCCGGCCCTGTTGGGGGGGTCCTGGCCCCTTTTGGAGGGTCCTGCCCCTGTTTGGGGGGTCCCGGCGCCTTCTGGGGGTCCCGGCGCCTTCTGGGGGTCCCGGCCCTGTTTGGGGGGGTCCCAGCTCCTTCGGGGGGTCCCAGCCCCTTCTGGGGGTCCCGGCGCCTTCTGGGGGGTCCTGGCCCCTTTTGGGGTGGTTGGGGTTTCTCTCGGGGGATTTCCTGGTTTTAGTTTTTATTTTATATTTTATATTTTATTATTTTATTTTATTTTATTTTATTTTATTTTATTTTATTTTATTTTATTTCATTTCATTTTATTTCATTTCATTTAATTCTGTTTTATTTTTTTCTGAGGGTTTGTGCTTTTAGAGTTCTTTTGTTCATTCCCATTTTGGGAAAGCTTTTGAAAATTTCCCATTTTTGTTTCTTTTTGGGGTTTTGTGGTTTTACGCCTCAGTTCGTTCCCGTTTTTGGGAGGGATTTTGGGAATTCCCCGTTTTTGACTCTTTCCTTTTTCCCCCCACGGCTCTTGGGGTGACTTTTGGGGTCCCGCAGCTGCTGGCCCTGCTGGCCCTGGAGGACGAGCCGGTTTTGGGGTACACGGCCCCCACCCCCCTGACCCAGCTGCACCTGCACCTGCAGCGCTGCGGCCTCGACTACAGGTGGGACCCCAAAAACGGGGCTGGGGGCCCCAAAAACGGGGGGGGACCCTAAAAATGGGGGGGCACCCAAAAGTGGGGCTGGGGGCACCCCAGAAACGGGGGAGGGACCCTAAAAATGGGGCTGGGGGCCCCAGAAACGGGGGAGGGACGCTAAAAATGGGGCTGGGGGCACCCCAAAAACGGGGGGGGGCAACCCAAAAGTGGGGCTGGGGGCACCACAGAAACGGGGGGGACAACCCAAAAAACGGGGGGGGGCACCCCAAAAACGGGAGGGGCAACCCAAAAATGGGGCTGGAGGCACCCCAAAAACGGGGGAGGGACCCTAAAAATGGGGGGGGCAGCCCAAAAAAGGGGGGGGCACCCCAAAAACAGGGGGGCACCCCAAAAATTGGGGGGGGGCACCCAAAAACAGGGCAGGGACCCCAAAAACGGGGGGGCACCCCAAGAACCCCAAAATAGGGATCCCCGGAGAAGGGGGGGTGACCCCGAAACGGGGATCCTGGGAGGGAGGTGACCCCAAAATGGGGGGGTGACCCCAAAACCGGGGTTCTGAGAGGGGGGGTGACCCCAAAACCGGGGGGGTTTGGGGGAGGGATGGGCTGACCCCAGTTTGGGTGTTTGGGGAGGGGGGAAGGGAGTCCCTCATCCTTTGGGGTGCCCCGTTTTGGGGTGACCGTTTTGGGGTGACCGTTTTGGGGTGCCCTGGTTTCGGGGTGACCGTTTTGGGGTGACCGTTTTGGGGTGCCCCGGTTTTGGGGTGCTCCGGTTTCGGGGTGCCCCGTTTTGGGGTGACCGTTTTGGGGCGCCCAGGCCGCCGCTGCCCCTGCGGGTGCTGCTGACGGCCGAGATGCTGAGCCTGACCTGGGGCAGCGGCCCCGAGCCCCCCCCGGCCGCCCTCCGGTGGGTCTGGGGGGGCCCCGGGGGTCTGGGGGGGCCCCGGGGGTCTGGGGGGGCCCCGGGCGCGTTTTGGGGTCCCCGGGGCGGCTTTGGGAGGTTTCCCAGGAGTGTTTTGGGACTGGCGGAGGCACTGAGAGGATTTTGGGGCTCTCGGCGGTCTTGGGGTTTTGGGGGGGTTTGGGGGTCCTGGGGGCGTTATTTGGGGGTCGTGGGGGGGTTATTTGGGGGTGCAGGGAGGTTTTTGGGGATCACGAGGGTGGTTTTGGGGGGGTTTTGGGGGGTCCGGGGGAGGCTTTTAGGGGTCCAGGGGGGTTTTGGTGATCCCAGGGGGGGTTTTGGGGGTTTTTTGGGGGGTTTTGGTGATCCCAGGGGGGTTTTTGGGGTTTTTTTGGGGGGTTTTGGTGATCCCAGCGGTGGTTTTGGGGGTTTTGGTGATCCCAGGGGTGTTTTTGGGGGTTTTTTGGGGGGTTTTGGGGTTTTTGGGGTGCTGACCCCCACCCCCCAGGCTGCTGGTGGACGACGGCTCCGTGTTCCTGAGCGAGCGCTGCGGGGAGGCGGCGCTGGAGCTGCAGAGGGGTAACGGGACCCCCAAAATGGGACCCCCCAAAATGGACCCCCGAAATGGGACCCCGAAATGGGACCCCCGAAATGGGACCCCCAAAATGGGACCCCTGAAATGGACCCCTGAAATGGGACCCCCGAAATGGGACCCCCGAAATGGGACCCCCAAAATGGGACCCCTGAAATGGGACCCCTGAAATGGGACCCCCGAAATGGGACCCCTGAAATGGGACCCCCAAACAGAACCCCTGAAATGGGGACCCCAGAATGGGACCCCGCCCAAAATGGGACCCCAAAATGACACCCCAAATGGGACCCCCGAAATGGGACCCCAAAAGGGGACCCCAAATGACACCCCCGAAATGGGACCCCCCAAAATGAGACCCCTGAAATGGGGACCCCTAAATGGGGACCCCAGTCCGGATCTGGGGGGTCACCCCGGGGTCACCCTGGGGTCACTCAGGGGTCACCGGGGTCACCGGGGTCCCCCGGCCCCCCCAGATTTCGTGTCCGTGCTCGACATCGATTTCCTGGAGCTGCTCCTGAGCCCCCGGCGGGGGGAGGACGGCGAGGGGGGGGCGGTGAGTGGGGCCGGGGGCTTTGGGGGGGCTTTGGGGGGCTGGGGGGGCTGGGGGGGGTTTGGGGGCCGCTGGGATTTGGGGTGCCCCCCTCCGCCCTCAGCAGCCGCTGGGGCTGGGGGGGCTTTGGGGGCGTTTTGGGGGTTCAGGGAGGGGCGGGGGGAGCGGGAGGGTTTGGGGGGGCTCGGGGGGGCTCGGGGGGGCTCGGGGGTCTCAGCCCCCCCCCCCACCCGCAGGGCCCCCCCGAGGAGCTGCTGGTGGCGCCCGCCCGGCTGCGGGGCCGCACCTGCGCCGACAGCGCCGCCGCCCTGGCCCGGCTGCTGCAGCACCTGGGGACCCCCCCGGGACCCCCCCCGGGACCCCCGCCCGGGCCCCGGCCCGGCCCCGCCCCGGGGGCGCCGCCGGAGAGACCCCCGGGACCGGGAGAGCCCCCCCCGGGGGGAGAGCAGGTGGGGCTGGGGGGGTTAAAATGGGGCTGGGGGAAATGGGGCTGGGGGGGAAAATGGGGCTGGGGGGAGTTAAAATGGGGCTGGGGGAAATGGGGCTGGGGGGGGGAAAATGGGGCTGGGGGAAATGGGGCTGGGGGGGTTAAAATGGGGCTGGGGGAAATGGGGCTGGGGGGGGAAATGGGGCTGGGGGGGTTGAAATGGGGCTGGGGGAAATGGGGCTGGGGGGTTAAAATGGGGCTGGGGGCGGAAATGGGGCTGGGGGGAAAAAATGGGGCTGGGGGGGTTAAAATGGGGCTGGGGGAAATGGGGCTGGGGGGGTTAAAATGGGGCTGGGGGGGAAATGGGGCTGGGGGGGGAAATGGGGCTGGGGGAAATGGGGCTGGGGGGGGTTAAAATGGGGCTGGGGGAAATGGGGCTGGGGGGGAAAATGGGGCTGGGGGGAGTTAAAATGGGGCTGGGGGGGAAAATGGGGCTGGGGGGAGTTAAAATGGGGCTGGGGGAAATGGGGCTGGGGGGGGAAATGGGGCTGGGGGGTTAAAATGGGGCTGGGGGGTTAAAATGGGGCTGGGGGGAAATGGGGCTGGGGGGGAAAATGGGGCTGGGGGGTTGAAAGGGACCCCAAATGGGGCTGGGGGCAGATGGGGACCCCCGGTGCCCCCCCAAATCGCTGCCCCCCCCAGGCCGCCCCCATCAACCAGCAGGACCTGACGGACGCCCTGAGGGACCCCCCCGGGACCCCCCCCAGGGACCCCCGGACCCCCGGTGAGGGGGGGGATTTTGGGGGGTGGGGCAGGGCCTGGGGGGGCGTCTTGGGCTTGGGAGGGGGTTCAGGGTCTGGGGGGGTTCTTTGGGGTCTGGGGGTTTTTTTGGGGTCCGGGGGGGCTCTTTGGGGTCAGGGGGGGTTCTTTGGGGCCCGGGGGGGTTCTTTGGGGTCTGGGGGGGCTCTTTGGGGTCCGGGGGGGCTCTTTGGGGTCAGGGGGGGTTCTTTGGGGCCCGGGGGGGTTCTTTGGGGTCTGGGGGGGCTCTTTGGGGTCCGGGGGGGTTCTTTGGGGTCTGGGGGGCTCTGTGGGGTCTTGGGGTGTAGAGGGGGGGTCTGGGGGGGCTCTTTGAGGCCGAGGGGGCTCTTTGGGGTCGGGGGTTTTTTTTGGGGTCCGGGGGGGCTCTTTGGGGTCCGGGGGGGCTCTTTGGGGTCGGGGGGTTTTTTTGGGGTCTGGGGGGGCTCTTTGGGGTCGGGGGGGCTCTGACCCCCCCTCTGCCCCCAGCCCAGGCCCCGCCCCCCCCGGCCCCCCCCGTGTCCCTGTACCTGTTCCCGGGGGAGGGGGGGGCTCCGCCCGGGCCCCCCCTGAGCCCCCCCAGGGGGGCGACCCCGACCTGGACCCCGACCCCGACCCTGACCCCGAGGGGTTCTGCGTGCTCGAGGCCCCCGAGACCCCCGAGATGGTGAGTGGGGGGTCCTGGGGGGTCTGGGGGGGTCCTGGGGGTCCTGGGTGGAGTCTGGGGGGTCTCAGGTGACTTTGGGGTGTCTGTGGGTGATATTTGGGGGTCCCGGGTGACGTTTGCCCCCCAGGCCGCGCCCCGGCTGCGCTGGCTGGCCCCGGGTGACACTGGGGTGTCAGTGGGTGATATCTGGGGGTCCCGGGTGACATCTGGGGGTCCCGGGTGACATGGGTGTGTCTGTGGGTGACACCGGGGTGTCTGTGGGTGACATGGGTGTCAGTGGGTGACATTGGGGTGTCAGTGGGTGACACGGGTGTGTCTGTGGGTGACACGGGTGTCAGTGGGTGACAGGGGTGTCTGTGGGTGACATCTGGGGGTCCCGGGTGACACTGGGGGTCCCGGGTGACGTTTCGGGGTCCCCAGGCCGCGCCCCGGCTGCGCTGGCTGGCCCCGGGGCCGCTGCGCCTCCGGCCCGGCCATTTCGGGGCCCCGCGGGGGGAGCGGGACCGGCTGCGCCCCCCCCGGGGCTGCCCCCGCCCCGCGCCCGCCTCGTCCTGCGCGACCTCAGCCTCACCTGGGCGCTCTGCGGGGGCGCGACTTCGGCCCCGCCCCGCCCAGGTGAGGCCGGGACACACCTGGGGAGGGGAGGGGAGGGGAGGGGAGGGGAGGGGAGGGGAGGGGACACACCTGGGGAGGGGAGGGGAGGGGAGGGGAGGGGACACACCTGGGGAGGGGAGGGGAGGGGAGGGGAGGGGAGGGGAGGGGAGGGGAGGGGAGGGGAGCGGAGGGGAGGGGAGGGGAGGGGAGGGGAGGGGAGGGGACACACCTGGGGAGGGGAGGGGAGGGGAGGGGAGGGGAGGGGCTGGGGACACACCTGGGGTGGGGAGGGGATACCTGGGGAGGGGAGGGGAGGGGAGGGGACACACCTGGGGTGGGGAGGGGATACCTGGGGGGACACGGCCAGGGGTGGGGTGGGGACACACCTGGGGTGGGACACACCCATGGGTGGGGCCGGAGGGACACGCCCATGGGTGGGGAGGGGCTCAGGTGGGCGTGGCCGGGCAGTGGGCGTGGCCGGCAGTGGGCGTGGCCTGGGCGGTGGGCGTGGCCGCGCTGACCCCGCCCCGCAGGCCCCGCCCCCGCAGCGCTGGCCCCGCCCCCCCGCGGTGGCGCTGCCGGGGGGGCCCCGGGAGGGTCCCGGACCAGCTGATGGAGCTGCACCTGGGCAAGGTGAGGGGCCGGGGGCACCTGGGGGCACCTGGGCACACCTGGGCAAGGTGAGGGGCCGGGGGCACCTGGGCAAGGTGAGGGGCTGGGGGCACCTGGGGGCACCTGGGCAAGGTGAGGGGCTGGGGGCACCTGGGGGCACCTGGGCACACCTGGGCAAGGTGAGGGGCCGGGGGCACCTGGGCACACCTGGGCAAGGTGAGGGGCCGGGGGCACCTGGGGGCACCTGGGCAAGGTGAGGGGCTGGGGGCACCTGGGGGCACCTGGGCAAGGTGAGGGGCTGGGGGCACCTGGGGGCACCTGGGCAAGGTGAGGGGCCGGGGGCACCTGGGCACACCTGGGCAAGGTGAGGGACTGGGGGCACCTGGGGGCACCTGGGCACACCTGGGCAAGGTGAGGGGCCGGGGGCACCTGGGCAAGGTGAGGGCCCGGGGGCACCTGGGGGCACCTGGGCACACCTGGGCAAGGTGAGGGGCCGGGGGCACCTGGGCAAGGTGAGGGCCCGGGGGCACCTGGGGGCACCTGGGCAAGGTGAGGTGCTGGGGGCACCTGGGGGCACCTGGGCACACCTGGGCAAGGTGAGGGGCCGGGGGCACCTGGGCAAGGTGAGGGGCCGGGGGCACCTGGGCACACCTGGGTGCACCTGGGCAAGGTGAGGGGCCGGGGGCACCTGGGCACACCTGGGCAAGGTGAGGCTGGGAGGGTCCGACGGGGTCTCGGGGGGGGTTTTGGGACTCTACAGGGGGGGGACTTTGGGGTGTGTTTATGGAGGGTTTTGGGGCTCTAAGGGAGGATTTTGGGGTGCATTGGGGGGATTTTGGGACTCTACGGGGGGATTTTGGGGTGTGTTTATGGGGGGTTTGGGACTCGACGGGGGGATTTCGGGCGCGCGTGCCCCCAGCGCCCCGTGCCCCCAGGTGTGCCTGCAGCACGAGACGTACGCGGCCGAGCCCGGGGGGCGCGCGGGGGGCGCGGGGGAGGCGCCCACCTCCCGCCTGGTGCTGCTGGTGCCGGAGCTGGAGCTGCGCGACCGCCTGGGCGGCCCCGGCGCGCCCCCGTTCCTGAGCCGGCACCCCCGCGCCGCGCCCGGCCCGCGGCCCCCCACGGTACGGGAGCGGGACCCCCACCTCAGCCGGGCCGGGACCCCCAGACTCAGCCGGGCCGGGACCCCCAAACCTCAGCCGGGCCTGGGACCCCCGAACCTCAGCCGGGCCGGGACCCCCAAACTCAGCCGGGCCGGGACCCCCGAACCTCAGCCGGGCCGGGACCCCCAAACCTCAGCCGGGCCGGGACCCCCAAACTCAGCCGGGCCCGGACCGGGACCTCCAACCTCAGCCGGGCCCAGGGGTGGGACTGGAAACGGGACCCCCAAACCTCAGCCGGGCCCGGGACCGGGGGTGGGACCCCAGGCTGGGACCCCACAGATCTGAGACCCCCAAATCTGACCCCAAATATGGGATCCTGGGATGAGACACTGGGATGGAACCCCAAATCTGAGACCCCAAATCAGACCCCAAATCCAAGACCCCAAATCTTCCCCCCAACCCAAACCACCCCAAAACTGACCCCCCCTTTCCTGACTCCCCTCCCTGCCCCCCATTCCTGCCCCCCAATTCCTGCCCCCAATTCCTGCCCCCCAATTCCTGCCCCCCAATCCCTGCCCCCCAATTCCTGCCCCCCATTCCTGCCCCCCATTCCTGCCCCCCAATTCCTGCCCCCCCATTCCTGCCCCCCATTCCTGCCCCCCATTCCTGTCCCCCAATTCCTGCCCCCCAATCCCTGCCCCCAATTCCTGCCCCCCAATCCCTGCCCCCCATTCCTGCCCCCCAATTCCTGCCCCCCCATTCCTGCCCCCCAATTCCTGCCCCCCAATTCCTGCCCCCCCATTCCTGCCCCCCCATTCCTGCCCCCCAATTCCTGCCCCCCCAGCTCTGCCTCAAGGCCCTGCGGGTGCTGCCGCAGCCGCCCCCCCCCGGGGGGGTCCCCGAGTGCTGCCTCAGGGTGACGCTGACCCCGCTGCGCCTGCACGTCGACCAGGTGGGCTGGGGGCTGGGGGGGCGTGGCGAGGGGGTCCGGGCTCTTCGGGGTGGTTTGGGGGGGTCCTCGGGGAGGTCGGGGGGTGGTTTTGGGGTATTCGGGGGGGTGGGGGTCTCGGGGGTGTTTTACCGGGGGTCTTTGGGGGGTCTCTGAGGTGTTTTTGGGGTGTTTTGGGGGTCTCAGAGGTGTTTTTGGGGTCTCTGTGTGTTTTTGGGGTGTTTTGGGGGTCTCTGAGGTGTTTTTGGGCTCTCTGTGTGTTTTTGGTGTGTTTTCAGGGTGTTTTTGGGGTGTCCTGGGGTGGTTTTGGGGTGTTTTGGGGTCTCTGGGTGTTTTGGGGTGTTTTCAGGGTGTTTTTGGGGTGTCCTGGGGTGGTTTTGGGGTGTTTTGGGGTCTCTGTGGTGTTTTTGGGGTGTTGTTGGAGTGGTTTTGGGGTGTTTTGGGGGTCTCACGCTGTCCCTCCCCCCAGGACGCGCTGATCTTCCTCAGGGATTTCGCCGGCGCCTTCCTCGCCCACCTGAGCCCCCCCCCGGGACCCCCCCCGGGACCCCCGCCCGGTACCGCGGCCGGGGGGGAGGGGCTGGGCTGGGGGAGGGCCCTGGGGGGGGAGGGGCTCCCGGCTTTGGGGGTCCCCTCACTGTTCCCCTCCCCCCCTCCTCCTGCAGGCCCCCCCGGGGTCGGGGACCCCCCCCGGCCGGAGCCGCCCCCGGAGCGGGACCCCCAAACGGAGACACCCCCGATCTACTTCCGGTGGGGCTGGGGGCACTGGGGGGAACTGGGGGGGATTATGGGGGACTGGGAATGGACTGGGGGGGAACTGGGGGCACTGGGGGGGACTGGGAGGGAATTGGGGGGGCTGGGGGGGACTGGGAGGGAACTGGGAGGACTGGGGGGGACTGGGCTGTCCCAGGCTGACGGCGCTCTTCCTGTCCCTGTCCGTCTGTCCCCGTCCCTGTTCCTCTGTCCCTGTCCGTCTGTCCCTGTCCCTGTTCCCCTGTCCCTGTCCCTCTGTCCCTGTCCCTGTCCCTCTGTCCCTGTCCCCATCCCTGTCCCTGTCCATCTGTCCCTGTCCCCATCCCTGTCCCTGTCCCTGTCTGTCTGTCCCTGTCCCTGTTCCCCTGTCCCTGTCCGTGTGTCCCTGTCCCCATCCCTGTCCCTGTCTGTCTGTCCCTGTCCCTGTCCCTCTGTCCCCAGCGAGTTCCGTTTCATGGCCGATGTCCCCGTCTGGCTGGATTACCGCGGCAAGCGCGTCACCATGGAGCAGGTGAGGGGGTGACGGGGTGACAGGGGGTGACAGGGGGTGACAGCCGTGGCCGTGTCCCGGTGCCACCATTCCCCAATGACCCCGTGCTGTCCCCTCCCTGTGACCCCTCCCTGTCCCCCGTCCCCGTGTCCCCCTGTCCCCGTGTCCCAGGGCGCCCTGGCCGGGATCCTGATCGGGCTGGCGCGGCTGAACTGCTCCCAACTGCGGCTGAAGCGGCTCTGCCACCGCCAGGGGTGCGGCGGGGACGGGGACAGGGGGACAGGGAGACACGGGGACACGGGGGGACACGGGGACACGGGGGGACAGCAGGACATGGGGGGGACAGTGGGACACGGGGACACGGGGGGACAGTGGGGGATACTGGGGGATACTGGGGGGACAATGGGGGGCACCGGGAGGACAATGGGGACAGAGGGGTCGGGTGGGCACTGGGAACAAGAGGGACACTGGGGGACACTGGGGGGCACTGGGGACAGGGGGGGACACTGGGGTGGACATGGGACAAAGGGGCCGGTGGGGGCCTGGGGTCCTGCGTGACCCCAGACTCGCCGTGCCGTGTCCCCCCGTGTCCCCCTGTCCCCCAGGCTGCTGGGGCTGGGCCGGGTCGTGTCCTACGCCGTGTCCGAGTGGCTCCGGGACATTCGGTGTCACCAGCTGCCGGGGCTGCTGGGCGGGGTGGCACCGGTGCACGCCGTGCTGCAGCTCTGTGAGTGGCGCCGCTGGCACCGCTGGCCCCTGTGCCAGTGGCACCAGTGTCCCCCTGTCCCCAGTGGCACCAGTATCCCCAGTGGCCCCAATGTCCCCCTGTCCCCAGTGCCCTCGTTATCCTTCCAATCCCCCCCCCCAGTCCATCCCACTCCCTCCCAGTTCCCTCCCAGTTCCTCCCAATCCCCTCCCAGTCCCTCCAAATCCCCTCCCAGTTCCTCCCAATCCCCTCCCAGTCCCTCCCAGTCCCTCCCAGTCCCTCCCAGTTCCCCCCCAGTCCCTCCCAGTTCCTCCCAATCCCCTCCCAGTCCATCCCAGTCCCTCCCAGTTCCCCCCCAGTTCCTCCCAATCCCCTCCCAGTCCCTCCCAGTCCCCTCCCAGTCCCTCCCAGTCCCTCCCAGTCCCTCCCAGTTCCCCCCCAATCCCCTCCCAGTCCCCTCCCAGTCCCCTCCCAGTCCCCCCAGTGCCCCCAGTGCCCCCAGTACCCTCCTGTCCCCCCAGGGCGGGCTCTCCGGGAGCTGCTGCTGCCGCCGCTGCCGGGGGGGGTCCCGGGGGCGTCACCCGTGGGGTCGCCCGTGGGGTCTCCGCGCTCGGCGCCGCCTCGGCCGGGGCCGTGCTGGGGCTGGGCACGCGGCTGCTGCGGGCGCTGCAGGTGGGACCGCGCCCCAGACCCCCCGAATATCCCCCAGATAGCCCCGAAATATCCCCCGGATATCCCCCAAATATCCCTAAAATATCCCCTAAATATCCCCCAGATATCCCCGAAATATACCCCAAATATCCCCCACATATCCCCCAGATATCCCCCAAATATCCCTGAAATATCCCCCAGATATCCCCCAAATATCCCTGAAATATCCCCCAGATATCCCCCCAAATATCCCCGAAATATCCCCCAGATATCCCCCAAATATCCCCCTGAATATCCCCCAGGATATCTCCCAAATACCCCCCAAAATCAACCCAAAATATCCCCCAGAATATCCCCATAATATCCCCCAGAATATCCCCCAAATATCCCCCAAATATCCCCAGGATATCTCCCAAATACCCCCCAAAATCAACCCAAAATATCCCCTAAATTCCCCCCAAAATCCCCAAATCCCCCCCAAAAATCCCCCAAAATCTCCCCAAAATCCCCCCAAATATCCCCTAAATATCTCCCGACCCCCCCGACCCCCCGGGGTCTGGGGTCCGGCTGTGACCTTTGACCCCCAGGCTCTGGCCGAGGCCCTTTTCGGACTCGTGGCCCCCCCGGGCCCCCCCGGCTCCCGCGGCACCGGCGGCTCCCAGTACGGACCAGTATGGACCAGTATGGGGGGGGCAGTATGGGTCAGGGGTCCCAGTTTGGGTCGGGGGGTCCCAGTTTGGGGTCTGGGGTCCCAGTTTGGGTTTGGGGTCCCAGTTTGGGGTCTGGGGTCCCAGTTTGGGTCTTGGGGGTCCCAGTTTGGGGTCTGGGGGGTCCCAGTTTGGGTCAGGGGGTCCCAGTTTGGGGTCTGGGGTCCCAGTTTGGGTTTGGGCTACCAGTTTGGGGTCTGGGGGGTCCCAGTTTGGGTTTGGGGTCCCAGTTTGGGGTCTGGGGTCCCAGTTTGGGTTTGGGGTACCAGTTTGGGGTCTGGGGGGTCCCAGTTTGGGTCTGGGGGGTCCCAGTTTGGGTCAGAGGTCCCAGTTTGGGTCAGAGGTCCCAGTTTGGGTCTGGGGGTCCCAGTTTGGGGTCTGGTGGGTCCCAGTTTGGGTCTGGGGGGTCCCAGTTTGGGGTTGGGTGGTGCTGGGGGGTGCTTGTGCCTCCCAGTCCCTCCCAGTCCCTCCCAGTCCCTCCCAGTCCCTCCCAGTCCCTCCCAGTCCATCCCAGTCCATCCCAGTCCCTCCCAGTCCCTCCCAGTCCATCCCAGTACATCCCAGTCCATCCCAGTACATCCCAGTCCCTCCCAGTCCCTCCCAGTCCCTCCCAGTCCATCCCAGTCCCTCCCAGTCCCTCCCAGTCCATCCCAGTCCATCCCAGTCCCTCCCAGTCCCTCCCAGTCCATCCCAGTACATCCCAGTCCATCCCAGTACATCCCAGTCCCTCCCAGTCCCTCCCAGTCCCTCCCAGTCCCTCCCAGTCCCTCCCAGTCCCTCCCAGTCCCTCCCAGTCCATCCCAGTCCCTCCCAGTCCCTCCCAGTCCATCCCAGTCCCTCCCAGTCCATCCCAGTCCATCCCAGTCCATCCCAGTTCCCCCCTTCTCTCCCCAGCGCCTCCCCAGCTCCAGGACCAGCCCCGCCCCCACCGAGGGACTGGGGGGGCCCCGGCCCCCCCCGCGACCCCACCCCCAATAAACTGGGAGAGACGGCTCTTACTGGTTTTACTGGTTTTACTGGTTTTACTGGTTCTTACTGGTTTTATTGGTCTTACTGGTTCTTATTGGTTTTACTGGTTCTTACTGGGACTGGACCTGGGGGCTGGGACAGGGACCGGTTTTACTGGTATTTACTGGTTTTACTGGTATTTACTGGTTTTACTGGTTTTTACTGGGGGGGGCCCGGGAGGGCCGGAAGAGGGAGGGGCCGGAGCGGCGCGGCCGCGCCCATCCGTGACGTCACATCCGGCACACGTGACGTCACCGCTCTGCGCCGCGGAGGGAGCGCGCGGGACGGCGCCGGTGGGTGGGGGAGGGGCGGGGGGTCCCGGTACGGCCCAGTTTGGGTCTGGGGTCCCAGTTTGGGTCTGGGGGTCCCAGTTTGGGGTCTGGGGTCCAGTTTGGGTCTGGGGGGTCCCAGTTTGGGGTCTGGGGGGTCCCAGTTTGGGGTCTGGGGTCCCAGTTTGGGTCTGGGGTCCCAGTTTGGGTCTGGGGGGTCCCAGCTTGGGGTCTGGGGGTCCCAGTTTGGGTCTGGGGTCCCAGCTTGGGGTCTGGGGGGTCCCAGCTTGGGGTCTGGGGGGTCCCAGTTTGGGTCTGGGGTCCCAGTTTGGGGTCTGGGGTACCAGTTTGGGTCTGGGGTCCCAGTTTGGGGTCTGGGGGGGTCCCAGTTTGGGTCTGGGGTCCCAGCTTGGGGTCTGGGGGGTCCCAGCTTGGGGTCTGGGGGTCCCAGTTTGGGTCTGGGGTCCCAGCTTGGGGTCTGGGGGGTCCCAGTTTGGGTCTGGGGTCCCAGTTTGGGGTCTGGGGGGTCCCAGTTTGGGTCTGGGGTCCCAGTTTGGGTCTGGGGTACCAGTTTGGGTCTGGGGTCCCAGTTTGGGTCTTGGGGGTCCCAGTTTGGGTCTGGGGTCCCAGTTTGGGTCTGGGGGGTCCCAGTTTGGGTCTGGGGGGTCCCAGTTTGGGTCTGGGGTACCAGTTTGGGGTCTGGGGGGTCCCAGTTTGGGTCTGGGGTCCCAGTTTGGCCCAGTTTGGGGTTGGTGTCTCCCTGCCAGCGTGTCTGGGGCCGCGGGGCCACCGTGACACCGGGGACACCGGGGACAGTGTGACACCGGGGACACTGTGACAGTCGTGACGCTGGGGACGTTGGGGACACGGTGACACGGTGACCCTGCTGACGCTGGGGACACGGTGACCCTGGTGACAATGGGGACACGGTGACACCGGGGACACGGTGACACGGTGACACTGGGGACACGGTGACCCTGGTGACGTTGGGGACACGGTGACGTTGGGGACACGGTGACACGGTGACACGGTGACCCTGCTGACGCTGGCACCTCTGCCCCGCAGGGATGAGCAGCGACCTGGACGTGTTCGTGGGGAACACGACGCTGATCGACGAGGAGGTGTACCGGCTCTGGCTGGACGGGCACTCGGGTACGGCCCCGGGGTCCCCCGTGTCCCCGTGTCCCCGTGTCCCCGTGTCCCCTGGCTGTCCCCTGGCTGTCCCCTGGCTGTCTCAGTGTCCCCTGGCTGTCCCCTGTCCCCCGTCCCGTGTCCCCTGGCTGTCCCCTGTCCCCTGGCTGTCCCCTGTCCCCTGGCTGTCCCCTGGCTGTCCCCTGTCCCCCGTCCCGTGTCCCTGACGGCCGCGCTCCCGCAGTGGCCGAGGCGGTGGCGCGCCGCCTGCGGGGCGGCGTGCTGGAGCGCGAGGGCACCTCGGTGGCCGTGCTGCAGAGCGACACCCGCGACCACTACAGAACCTTCCAGATGCTGGAGCGGCTCCTGCACGCGCCGCCGCGCCTGCTGCAGCAGCTGCTCTTCCAGATCCCCCCCGAGCGGCAGGCGCTGCTCGTGCAGCGGTACGGGGGACTGGGAATGGGGATGGGAGTGGGAATGGGAGTGGGAATGGGGGGAATGGGAATGGGAATGGGAATGGGAATGGGAATGGGAGTGGGGGAATGGAATGGGGATGGGAATGGGAGTGGGAATGGGAGTGGGAATGGGAGTGGGAATGGGAGTGGGAATGGGAATGGGAGTGGGAATGGGAATGGGAATGGGGGAATGGGGGAATGGGAATGGGGATGGGAATGGGGAAATGGGAATGGGAATGGGAGTGGGAATGGGAATGGGAACGGGGGAATGGGAAGGGGAATGGGGGGAATGGGGAATGGGGGGAATGGGGAATGGGGGACTGGGAATGGGGGGACTGGGAATGGGGGGAATGGGGAATGGGAATGGGAATGGGAGTGGGAATGGGAATGGGGATGGGAATGGGAGTGGGAATGGGAATGGGGACTGGGGACTGGGGAATGGGAATGGGAATGGGGGAATGGGAATGGGAATGGGGAAATGGGAATGGGAATGGGAATGGGGGAATGGGGGGACTGGGGAATGGGAATGGGAATGGGAATGGGGAAATGGGAATGGGAATGGGGGAATGGGGGAATGGGGGGAATGGGGGGAATGGGGAATGGGGGGACTGGGAATGGGAATGGGAATGGGAGTGGGAATGGGAATGGGAGTGGGAATGGAATGGGAATGGGGAAATGGAAATGGGAATGGCAGTGGGAATGGGAATGGGAATGAGAATGGGAGTGGGAGTGGAATGGGAATGGGGAAATGGGAATGGGAATGGGAATGGGAATGGGGGAATGGGAATGGGAATGGGAACGGGGATGGGAATGGGAATGGGAATGGGAATGGGAATGGGAATGGGGACTGGGGACTGGGGAATGGGGATGGGAATGGGGGAATGGGAATGGGGGAAGGGAATGGAATGGGAATGGGAATGGGGGAATGGGAATGGGAATGGGAATGGGAATGGGGGGACTGGGAATGGGGGAATGGTGGAGGGACTGGGGGAATGGGGGAATGGGGGGGACTGGGAGCACTGGGGGGACTGGGGGCACTGGGAGGGACTGGGGGGACTGGGAATAGGGGAATGGGGGGACTGGGGGGAATGGGGGGCACTGGGAATGGGGGGACTGGGAGGGCTGGGAGCACTGGGGAAGCAGCTCCAGCTGTCGGGTGTGGTTTCGGAGTTTCGGGAGCAGATTTTGGGGCTTGGTGCAGGGTTTTGGGGATCTCCTCAGTTTTGGGGCCCCCTGAATTTTTGAGGTTTCCCCCCTATTTGGGGTTTTCTCCCCCCATTTTTCAGGTTTCCCCCCTGTTTTGGGGTTTATCCCCCCGTTTTTGGGGTTTTCTCACCGTTGTCGGGGTTTCTCCCTCATTTGCCCCCCGATTTTGGGGTTTTCTCCCCGGTTTCGGGGTCCCCCCAGGTACTACGCCTTCGATGAGGCCCTGGCCCGGGAGCTGCTGGGCAAGAAGCTCTCCAAGGGCACCAAGAAGGAGCTGGACGAGGTCAGCGCCCGCACCGGGGTCGGGATCCGCAGCTGCCGCCGCCAGGTGGGACCCGAAACCGGGCGGAGGGAAAAACCCCAGGAAAAGGGGGGAAATCCCCAGAAACGGGGAGGGAAATCCCAAAAACCGGGGAGGGGGAAAGGAAATGGGGGAGAAACCCCAAAAGCTGGGGGGAGGGAAGTCCCAAAAAGTGGGGGAGGGAATCTGAAAAACGAGGGCAAAGGGAAACAAGGAAAAAACGAAAAACGGGGAAAACCCCAGAAGTTCAGGGCCTTGGCTGATGGGGGGGGTCTGGCCCTACTGGGGAGCTTGGGGGGCGTTCAAGGGGGATTTTCAGGTCCTGGGGGCATTTGGGGTGCGGGGTGGGGGCCCTGGGGGGTTTTGGGGCGCTGACCCCCCTGCCCCCCCAGTTTGACAACTTCAAGAGGGTCTTCAAGGCCGTGGAGGAGCTGCGGGGGCCCCTGGCCGAGAACATCCAGCAGCTCTTCCTGCTGCCCCCGCCCCTCGCCCGGTGGGTCGGGGGCCGAGTGGGGCTGGGGGCTGCCCCTGGGGGGCTGGGGCCACCCAAGGGTGCTGAGGGCCCCTGGGGCTGCCGGGGGGGCTCTGAGGGCCCAGCAAACGCTCCCACGGTTGGGGGGGTTTGGGAATTTGGGGAGGGGTGTCGGAGTGGTTTAGGGTTTTGGGGGGGTTTTGGGGGGGTTGGGGGTTTTAGGGGTCTTGCAGGGATTTTGGGGGGTTTATGGGGTTTGGGTGGTTTTGGGGTTAGGGGGGATTTTGGTGGTTTTGTGCGGGTTCAGGGGAGTTTTAGGGGTTTGGGGAGGTTTTGGGGTTTTAGTTTTAGGAGTTCTAGGGGTTTTGGGGGGGTTTAGGTGTTCTGGTGGGGTTTGGGGGGATTTTGGGGGTTTTACGGGGTTTGGGTGGTTTTGGAATTAGGGGGATTTTGGTTTGGGTGGTTTTGGAATTAGGGGGATTTTGGGGCTATGGGGGGTTTTGGGGAGTTCTTGGGGAGTTTAAGGGATTTGGAGGGGGTTTCGAGGTCTCAGGAGTTTTGGGGTTTTGTGAGGTTTCAGGGTTTGGGGGGTTTGGGGGTTCCCTGGGAGGTCGGGGACCCCCTGACCCCCGTCCCCCCCGCAGGGACTACGCCGCCATCGTCTTCTTCGCCAACAGCCGCTTCGAGACCGGCAAGCGGCGCCTGCAGTTCCTGAGCTTCGGCGACTTCGCCGCCTGTGCCCAGAGCATGATGGCACACTGGAGCCAGGGCGCCCTGGGTGCGCCCGGGACACGGGGACAGCCCCAGGGGACACCAGGGACACCGGGGACAGCCCCAGGGGACACGGGGACAGCCCCAGGGGACACGGGGACAGCCCCAGGGGACACGGGGGACAGCCTGAGAACAGCCTGGGGACACCCCCGGGACACCCCCGTCTGTGCCCCGGCGCGCTCCTGACCCCGGTGACCCCGGGGTGTCCCTCTCCGGGGACCCTGGACACGTCCCCAGTGTCCCTGTGGCCGTGCCAGCCCTGCAGTGTCCCCGGGGGTGTCCCCCTGTCGCACAGCCCTGTGACCCCGCTGTCCCTGACCCCTGCTGACCCCTGACCCGCTGACCCATGACCCCGCTGACCCCTGACCCTGCTGACCCTGACCCGCTGACCCCTGACCCCGCTGACCCATGACCCCGCTGACCCCTGACCCTGCCCCCGCTGTCCGCCCGCAGCGCCCGAGGCGGCCGAGCCCGACGGGGACCTGCCCAAGTCCTTCCTGCAGGACCTGAAGGAGCTGAAGGTGCTGGTGGCCGACAAGGACCTGCTGGACCAGCACAAGAGGTGGCACCGCCGGGACGGGGACAGCCCCACGGGGACACCCCGAAATGGGGACACCCCCAAATGGGGACTCCCCTGGGATGGGGACAGCCCCAATGGGGACAGCCCCATGGGGACACCCCGAAATGGGGACACCCCCAAATGGGGACACCCCGAAATGGGGACACCCCGAAATGGGGACACCCCCAAATGGGGACACCCCTGGGATGGGGACACCCCTGTGATGGGGACAGCCCCAATGGGGACACCACCGGGATGGGGACACCCCCAAATGGGGACTCCCCTGGGACGGGGACACCCCTGGGATGGGGACAGCCCCATGGGGACACCCCAAAATGGGGACACCCCCAAATGGGGACACCCCGAAATGGGGACACCCCTGGGATGGGGACACCCCTGGGATGGGGACAGCCCGGGATGGGGACAGCCCCATGGGGACACCCCAAAATGGGGACACCCCGAAATGGGGACACCCCGAAATGGGGACACCCCTGGGATGGGGACACCCCTGTGATGGGGACAGCCCCAATGAGGACACCACCGGGATGGGGACACCCCGAAATGGGGACACCCCCAAATGGGGACTCCCCTGGGATGGGGACAGCCCGGGATGGGGACACCCTGAAATGGGGACACCCCTGTGATGGGGACAGCCCCAATGGGGACACCACCGGGATGGGGACAGCCCGAAATGGGGACACCCCTGGGATGGGGACACCCTGAAATGGGGACACCCCTGGGATGGGGACACCCCTAAGGAGCTGTCCCCTGCAATGGGGACAGCCCAAAAACGAGCACCCCAAACTCCATGGGGCGCCCCAGAACCGGGCTCTCTGCAAAAGGGGCACCCCCCGACTCCTGGGTGCCCCAAAACGGGGTGGGTCCCCCAAGTCTCTGGGTCCTGCCAAATTCCATGGGACCCCTCACAATCTCCCCAGAAGCCCCAGCGCCCCCCCAAACCCTGGGACCTCCGGCTCTGCTGTTGGGCTGCGGGAGGGGCTGCCTGGGCCCTGGGGTGGGTCGTGGTTCCGGGGGTCCCCGGGCCCCCCCAACCGCCCCCTCCCCCCAGCCTGGTGTGCTCGGCCCTGCGGGGGAAGATCTCGGTCTACAACGAGCTCGAGGCCAATTTCAAGGTGAACCCCCCCAAAAACGGGGTGTCCTCCGGGGGGAGGGGTCTCCCAAAATCCCTGGGGGCTGCTTGGAGGGGGAGGGGCCTCCCCCAAAATCCTGGGACCCCTCCCAAAATCCTGGAGGATCCCCCTGCACGTTTGTGGGGGGAGGATGGGTGGGCGGGGGGGTTCCCAGCACCGGGAGGGGATTTGGGGATGTGGGGGGGGTCCCCAAGAGAGCCCCCCAAGGTCCTGGGTCTCCTTTCTGGGGGGCTCAGGGGGTCCTGGGAAGGGGCTCCTGGTTTTTGGGGTTCCACAAAGTCCTGGCGCCCCCGAAGTGCCGGGTGGCCCCTTGGGAGGGGCTCGGGGAGCCCCCCCGGGTTTGGGGGTCCCAACGCCCCCCGTGCCCCCAGGCGCTGTCCCGGGCGCTGGTGAACGTCGGGGGGAAGTTGACCCACGCCCGCGACGTTCGGGATTTCTTCGTGGACCTGGTGGAGAAGGTGAGGGGGACCCCGAGAACGGGGGCCCAGGAAGTCCCCGGGACTCCTGGCTCGGGACCCCCCCAAAATCCGGCTGCGTCCGGGGTCCCCGCAGGTGATCGAGCCCTGCCGCTCCGACAAGTGGAGCCCGGGGGACCTGCGGCTCTTCCTGACGCACTACACGGCAGCCCCCCGAAACCTGCCGGGCTTCAGGTGAGACCCCAAAACCCCCAAAAACCTGCCGGGCTTCAGGTGAGACCCCAAAACCCCCCCAAACCCCCCCGGAACCTGCCAGGCTTCAGGTGAGACCCCAAAACCCCCAAACCCCCCCGGAACCTGCCAGGCTTCAGGTGAGACCCCAAAACCCCCAAACCCCCCAAAAACCTGCCGGGCTTCAGGTGAGACCCCAAAACCCCCCTCGAAACCTGCCGGGCTTCAGGTGAGACCCCAAAACCCCCCAAAAACCTGCCGGGCTTCAGGTGAGACCCCAAAACCCCCAAACCCCCCAAAAACCTGCCGGGCTTCAGGTGAGACCCCCAAACCCCCCCCAAATCCCCCCGAATGTTCCCCCGGCAGCCTTTCGGGGAGCCCTAGAAGTGCCCAAAGGGGGCTGGGGGGCTGTGAAGCGCCGGGGGGTTCCCCGAAAGCGAGGGACCCCCAAACGTCCCCGTCCCGCAGGCACCAGGCGCTCTGGGAGCGCTACATGGCCGCCATCACCGCCTGCCTGCTGCGCATGTACCACGACTGACGGCGAACGGCGCCCCGAAATCGGGCACGGCGCCCCGAGAACGGGCACGGCGCCCTGAGAACGGGAACAGCACCCAAAAACGGGCACGGCGTCCCGAAAACGGGCACGGCGCCCCGAAATCGGGCACGGTGCCCCGAAATCAGGCACGGCGCCCCGAAATCGGGCACGGCGCCCCGAAATCGGGCACGGCGCCCCGAGAACGGGCACGGCGCCCCGAAATCGGGCACGGCGCCCCGAGAACGGGCACGGCACCCCGAAATCGGGCACGGCGCCCCGAAATCGGGCACGGCGCCCCGAGAACGGGCACGGCGCCCCGAAATCGGGCACGGCGCCCCGAAATCGGGCACGGCGCCCCGAGAAGGGGCACGGCGCCCTGAGAACGGGCACAGCGCCCCGAAATCGGGCACAGCGCCCCGAAATCGGGCACGGCGCCCCGAAATCGGGCACGGCGCCCCGAGAACGGGCACGGCGCCCCGAAATCGGGCACGGCGCCCCGAAATCGGGCACGGCGCCCCGAGAAGGGGCACGGCGCCCTGAGAACGGGCACAGCGCCCCGAAATCGGGCACAGCGCCCCGAAATCGGGAACAGCGCCCAAAAACGGGAACAGTGCCCAAAAACGGGCCCGGGCCCGGGAACAGCACCCCAAAAACGGAAACAGTGCCCCAAAAACAGGCCCGGGCCCGGGAACAGCACCCCAAAAACGGAAACAGTGCCCCAAAAACAGGCCCGGGCCCGGGAATGGACACAGCCGCAAAAGGACACAGCCCCAAAAGTGGCACCCCAAAAACGACCCCCCAAAAATGGAGACAGCCCCCAGAACGGGGCGCCCCGAGAATGCAACGCCCCTGGGAAAGGATCCGGGAGCTGCACCCCAAAGCTCGGACACCCCAAAGATTGGGGTCCAAATGTGGGACCCCAGAAAGGAGCGGGGCTCCCAAAAGCCCGACGGGATGGAGGACCAGCACCCCAAAATTTGAGTGTTTGGGGTTTGGAGAACCGCGAGCGCCGGGACGCCCCAAATGCAGAGGATCCAGGAGAGGCAACGCCCCAAATACTGGGACATTCGGAATGGGGGGGGACCCCAAAAAAGGGGTGACCCCCAAAACCGGGACATCCCCAAAACCAGAACCTCCCAACTTAACCTCATGGAGACTCCCCAAAATCGGGGGTCTCTGGCAATCGGGACTCCCCAAAATGGGGGAGAACCCCAAACCTCGGGACCCCAAAAGTCGGGGGTGCAATAAAGAGCTGGAAACGGAGCTCAGCTGGGGGTGTTTGTGGGGGGGGACGTGAGGGGTCCCCGAAATTTCGGGAGAGGGGCGGGTTTGGGATGGGAGGGTCCCCAAATCTCAGCGAGGGGCTGGGGGGGCCCCAAAATCTGAAAATGAGGAGAGGGAAGTGTGGGGGTCCCCAGATCTTCAGGGGGGTGGGGCACTGAGGGGTGGGGGAGGGGCACTGGGGGGTGGGGGAGGGGCACTGAGGGGTGGGGGAGGGGCACTGGGGGTGGGGGAGGGGCTCTCCCGCGCTCCGGGACCGATTTTGGGGGAGGGGAGGAGCTTTGGAGCCTGGGGGGAGGGGCCAGAGCTGAGAGAGGTAAGTGAGGCCGCGGGGATTTTGGGGGGGGGGGCGCCCCCCAACCCCTCCCACGGCGGGGAGCCCCCCGAGACGCCCCTCCCCCACAGAGACGCCCCTCCCCCCCAGGCCCCGGAGGGGGCTTTGTTGGGGGAGGGGCGTCCCGGGCATGGGGGATGGGGGGCTCCCAGGAGGGGGCTGGGCCCCTCTGGGGGGGTCGCAGAGTTTGGGGTGACCCCCTGCCCCCCCCCAGCGCCATGGGCCCCCCCTCGCTGCTCCTCCTCCTCTTCCTCGGCGCCACCGTGGCCCCCGCGGCCCCCCCGGACCTGGAGGAGCCCGAGGATTACGCGGTGGGGAAGGGGAGATTTGGGGGGGCTCGGGGGGGTCCTGGTCCCCCTCCCAAAACTTCTCTCCCCCCCCCCAAAAAACCTCCTTGCCCCTCCCCCAGTCCCAAACTTCTGGAGTTGTGGGGGGGTGGGGGCGGGGCGGGGGGGGACACTGCGGGGTGGTCGGGGGGGGGTGACCCCCTCTCTCTCGCCCCCCAGGAGTGCAGCGATGGGTACGAGTGGGACCCCGAAACCGAGCACTGCAAAGGTGGGCGAGGGGATCTGGGGGGTCCCCAACCCGCGGGGGGGTTCCAGGGTCCCCGGTTTGTGGGGGCGGCGCGGAGGCTCCCTGGGTTTTGGGGTCCCCGGGGGTCCCCGGGAGGTGTTCGGAGGTGCTGTCCCCCCGCCCCCCGGGGATCTTTTGGGGGCTTTTGGGGCTCTCAGGGTGTCTGGGGGGGGTCGGGTGTCCCTTCTCGCTGCCCCCCCTCCAGGGGTGTTTAGGGGGGTCCGGGGTTATTTCAGGGGGGCGCGTTGAGCCCCTCTCGTGGGGGGGGGCTGGGGAGGAGCGGTTGGGGGTCCCGGGCAGCGTCCTGGGGGGGCTCGGGGGGCGTTCGGGGAGATCTTGGGGCTGATGTGGGGCGGGGGGCGCGGGGCCCCTCTCAGGCTGATTTGGGGGGTCCGTGGGGTCCCACTCGGGCTGATTTGAGTCGGGGGGCGCGGGGTCCCACTCAGGCTGATTTGGGGGTCCGTGGGGTCTCACTCAGGCTGATTTGGGGGTCCGTGGGGTCCCGCTCAGGCTGTGTCGGGGTCCGCGGGGTCCCGCTCAGGCTGATTTGAGTCGGGGGGTCCGCGGGGCCCCGCTCAGGCTGATTTGAGTCGGGGTCCGTGGGGTCTCACTCAGGCTGATTTGGGGGTCCGTGGGGTCCCGCTCAGGCTGATTTGAGTCGGGGTCCGCGGGGTCCCGCTCAGGCTGTGTCGGGGGGTCCGCGGGGTCCCGCTCAGGCTGAATTGAGTCGGGGTCCGCGGGGTCCCGCTCAGGCTGATTTGAGTCGGGGGGCGCGGGGTCCCGCTCAGGCTGATTTGGGGGGTCCGCGGGGCCCCGCTCAGACTGATTTGAGTCGGGGGGTCCGCGGGGCCCCGCTCAGGCTGTGTCGGGGGTCCGTGGGGTCCCGCTCAGGCTGATTTGAGTCGGGGTCCGCGGGGTCTCGGTCAGGCTGATTTGGGGGGTCCGCGGGGCCGTTCCCGGGGGTCCCGCTCAGGCTGATTTGAGTCGGGGTCCGCGGGGCCGTTCCGGGGCTCCGCTCTGACCGTCCCCCCGGCCCCCAGACGTGGACGAGTGCGCGGCGGAGGGGCCGCGGCCGTGCCGGGGCTCCATGAAGTGCCTGAACCATTTCGGGGGGTACCTGTGCCTGCCCCGCTCGGCCGCGCTGCTCCGCCCCGGCCCCGCCCCGGGCCCGGCCCCGCCCCCGGCCCCGCCCCCGGCCCCGCCCCCGCCGCGCCCGGCCCCGCCCCCCGCCCGCCGCTGCCCCCCCGGCTTCGGCCCCGCCCCCGACGGCGCCTGCGCAGGTGAGGAGGGGCGTGGCCACGCGTATGCAAATCAGCGGGCGGGGCTTGTTGAGGGGGGCGTGGTTTGGAAGGGTGGGGGTGGGGGGTTCACGGGTGGGGGCGGGGCTGTGGGGTCATTTTGGGGGTCCCGGGGGGTCCCGGAGCTCCGCCCCCCTCTGTGCCCCCCCAGACGTGGACGAGTGCGCGGGGCCCCCCCCGTGCCGGCCCAGCCAGGACTGCATCAACCTCCCGGGGGGCTTCGAGTGCCGCTGCCCCCCCGGCTACCGGCACCGGCCCCCCGAGTGCGTGGGTCAGTGCGGGGCACCGGGGGCGCGGGGGGCGCGGGGGGCGGGTTTGGGCTGGTTTGGGCTGGGTTGGGCCGGTTTGGGCCGGGTTGGGCCGGTTTGGGCTGGTTTGGGCCGGTTTGGGCTGGGTTTGGTCTGGTTTGGGCTGGGTTTGGGCTGGTTTGGTCTGGGTTGGGCCGGTTTGGGCTGGGTTTGGGCTGGGTTTGGGCTGGGTTTGGGCCGGTTTGGTCTGGGTTTGGGCCGGTTTGGGCTGGTTTGGTCTGGGTTGGGCCGGTTTGGGCTGGGTTTGGGCTGGTTTGGGCTGGGTTTGGGCTGGGTTTGGGCTGGGTTTGGGCTGGGTTTGGTCTGGTTTGGGCTGGGTTTGGGCTGGGTTTGGTCTGGTTTGGGCTGGGTTTGGGCTGGTTTGGGCTGGGTTTGGGCTGGTTTGGGCTGGGTTTGGTCTGGTTTGGGCTGGTTTGGGCTGGGTTTGGGCTGGTTTGAGCCGGTTTGGGTGTTTCTGGTGCAGACAGCAATGACCTCCGGGTGTGGGTCCCCGGGGGCATTTTTGGGCAGGTTTGGGGTATTTTGGGTGTTTCTGCTGCAGACAGCAATGACCCCCGGGTGTGGGTCCCCAGGGGTGCTCACAGGGCGTTTTTGGGGTGGATTTGGGTGTTTCTGGAGCAGATGAGGACGAGTGCTGGGTGTGGGTCTCTGGGGATGTTGATAGGGTGGTTTTGGGGTGTTTTTGGGTGTTTCTGGTGCAGACAGGAATGACCTCTGGGTGTGGGTCCCCGGGGGTGTTCAGGAGGCAGTTTTGGGGTGGGTTTGGGCGTTTCTGGTGCAGATGAGGACGAGTGCCAGTTCCGCTGGTGCCAGCACAGCTGCGCCAACTCCCCCGGCGCCTTCGCCTGCCGCTGCCACGCCGGCTTCAGCCTCGGCCCCGACGGCCGCTCCTGCCTCGGTCAGAGCCCCCCCCGACCCCCCCGGCACGGCGGGGAGACCCTCCCCCGCGCTCTCGGGGCTGGGGGCGCCCCCGGGCCCCCTCCCGAAGCCGCCCCTGCCCCCAGACGTGGACGAGTGCTCCATGGGCGCCCGCTGCTCCCAGCTCTGCCTCAACACCTTCGGCTCCTTCCGCTGCCGCTGCCGGCCCGGCTTCGTCCTGGGCGCCGACGGGCACCGCTGCCACGGTAAGGCGCGGGCAGGCGTGCGACACGCCCGGGAGGGACACGGCCAGGTGTGGACATGGCCAGGTGTGAGACACGGCCAGGTGTGGGACACGCCCGGGTGGGACACGGCCAGGTGTGGGACACGGCCAGGTGTGAAACACGGCCAGGTGTGGGACACGGCCGGGTGGGACATGGCCAGGTGTGAAACACGGCCAGGTGTGGGACATGCCCAGGTGTGGGACACGGCCAGGTGTGGGACACGCCCAGGTGTGGGACACGGCCAGGTGTGGGACATGCCCAGGTGTGGACATGGCCAGGTGTGAGACACGCCCGGGTGGGACACGGCCAGGTGTGGACACGCCCGGGTGGGACACGGCCAGGTGTGGGACACGCCCGGGTGGGACACGGCCAGGTGTGGACACGCCCAGCCGGGATAGGGACACGCCCACCGAGTGTGGACACGCCCCCAGAGCCCCGGCCCCGCCCCCTGCCGGGCAGGTGTGGCACGGGCGGGGCCGGGGCGGGGCCGAGGGACCCTCGGGGGTCACCTTGGGGTGGGGGTGGCTCCATGTCCCCCCGGCCGGGTCTCACCGAGTCTCTCTGCCCCCCCGGGGTCTCTCTGCCCCCCCGGGGGTCTCCCAGATGTGGACGAGTGCCGTGGGGGGGTCCCGTGCCAGCACCGCTGCCAGAACCTCCCGGGGGGCTTCAGCTGCCTCTGCCCCCCCGGCTACGCGCAGGAGGGGGGGCTCTGCCGGGGTACGAGGCCGGGGGGCGCGCCGGGGGCTGTGGGGCCGTTTGGGGGTTTTGGGGGGTTTCGGAGCTTTGGGGGGGCTGTGGGGCCGTTTGGGGGTTTTGGGGGGGTTTGGGAGCTTTGGGGGGGCTGTGGGGCCGTTTGGGGGGCGTCCAGGGCAGAACAGGAGCTGTTTGTGATGGGTGGGGGGGCTGGGGGCTCTGTGGGGCCTCTGGGGGTGATTTGGGGGGGCTGTGGTCAGGGTGGGGGGGCTGTGGGGCACTGGGGGGGCTCAGCCTCCCCCAAAGTCCCCCCCTTTCCCCTCCAGACCGGGACGAGTGTGCCGAGGGCTCCCACGAGTGCGGGGGGGCCCAGAGCTGCCTCAACACTTTTGGGGGGCACCTCTGCGTCCCCCGCGAGCTCTGCCGGGGGCCCTACGCCCCCCACCCCCGCAGCAATGGGTAAGGACCCCCTCGTGCACCCCAAAACCCCGGGGAGAGCTCCTGGCCCCTCCGTGCGCCCCCAAAATTGGGGGGTCTCCTCCTTGCCCCATCTCGGGGGTCCCTGTAACCCCACTGGGGGGCCCCGAGAGCTCCGGGGAGGTTTGGGGGTCTCGGGCGGGGTCCCGGGTTTGGGGATCCCCCCCATGCCCCTCCTTGGGCCGGCAGGACCTGCGTGTGCCCCAGGGGGGGTCCCGGCTGTGCCCCCCGGCCCCGCTGGCTCCTGCATCGCTTCCTGGCCCTGCCCCACATCCCCGACGTCCCCGCCGGCATTTTCCAGCTCCAGCACCCCCCGGGGGACCCCCAGAGGCTGCGGCTGCGGGGGGGCCCCCCTGGCACCTTCCGCCTGCGGGTACCAGGGCCTGGGAGGGAGTTGGGGGGCTCGGAGGGATTTTGGGGGGCTTGAGGTGGGGCTCGGCAGGAACCGGGGTGGCTGGGACGGATTTTGGGGGTGGTATGAGGGAATTTGGGGGAGTCTGGGGCAGCTTTGAGGCGATTTTTGGGGGGTCTGGAGGGAGGTGGGAGGGGCTGTGGGGGAGTTTTGGGGCCGGGAGCTGCCCGGGGTCCCTTGGGTGTCTCTGGCCGTGTTTGGGAGAGCTCGGTGGGAATTTTCGGGGGCTCGGTGGGAATCTTGGGGGGCTCGGTGGGAATTCTGGGGGCTCGGTGGGAATTTTGGGGGGCTCGGTGGGAATTTTGGGGGGCTCGGTGGGAATTCTGGGGGGCTCGGTGGGAATTTTGGGGGGGTCGGTGGGGATCTTGGGGGGCTCGGTGGGAATTCTGGGGACTCGGTGGGAATTTTGGGGGGCTCGGTGGGAATCTTGGGGGGCTCGGTGGGAATTTTGGGGGCTCGGTGGGAATTTGGGGGGCTCGGTGGGAATTCTGGGGGTCGCTGTGTGACCCCGCCCCCCGCAGGCGCTGACCAATCACAGCTCACTGCTGGAGCTGGTGCGCCCCCTGGCGGGCCCGCGGCAGCTGCTGCTGGAGGTGGAGCTGCTCCGGCCGGGGCCCCGCCCCCCGGCGCAGGCCACGCCCCCCCGAGCCGAGGCCACGCCCCCCCGAGCCGAGGCCCCGCCCCCCGGAGCCGAGGCCCCGCCCCCCGGCGCGTGGGACCCGCCCCCTGCTGGGCGTGGCCTGGCTTTGCTCCGCCTCCACCTGTCCATGGGTGCCCACCCATTCTAGGGGGGACACCCCCGAAACCTCCACTGGGACCCCCCAGACACCCCCCGGGAGCCCCAGGTGTGCCCTGGGGCCCCCAAAACCTCCCCGGGCTGACCCTCGCCCTGCCTGGGACCCCCGAATTTGTTCCCTGGGCGCCCCAAGTTCCTGAAGGGATCCCCCAACCCCCAAAGAACTGTTGGGGACCCCCGGTTTGGGAACAAAGAATGAGAGTCAGCGCCAAGCAGTGTGGTGTGCGGAGAAATGGGGGGGACTGGGAGGGACTGGGGGGGACTGGAAGGGACTGGGGGGGCCTGGAGGGAACTGGGGGGGACTGGGATATACTGGGAGGGACTGGGAAGAACTGGGGGGGACTGTTGCCCCCCAAGAGTCACACAGACGCTTCTGCCTCCCTCCCCACAGGGGGGCGCCCTTTATTTGCCACGCCCGCCCCGGCCCCGCCCCGGGGGCGTGGTCAGTGCCCCACCCGCACGTGCGGGTTGTTGAGCGGCTCGAGGGCGGGGTCGGAGTCGGCCCCGCCCCTGCCCAGGCTGGCCAATAGGAGCAGCAGCAGCGCGAAGGCCGCGGCCCCGCCCAGGCACAGCGCCAGCAGGGGGCGCCGCGGGGCCCCGCGCGCGCGGCACCTGCGGGGGAGGGGTCAGAGAGGGGGGACCCAAAGGGACCCAGGGACCCCTGAAGGGAGCCCAGGGACCCCTGAAGGGACCCAGAGACCCCCCAAAGGGAGCCCAGGGACCCCTGAAGGGACCCAGGGACCCCCCAAAGGGACACAGAGACCCCCCAAAGGGAGCCCTGAAGGGACCCAGAGACCCCCCAAAGGGAGCCCAGGGACCCCTGAAGGACCCCCTAAAGGGACCCCCCCAAAGGGATCCCCCAAAGGCACCCCATGCCACCCTCAGAGTGACCCCCCCAAGCGCCCCCCGGGTCCCCCCCAGCCCCACCTGAGCTTGGGGGGCAGCCAGGCCAGCGGCCGCCGCCGGTATTTGTCCTCGTCGTGGTCGGGGGGGCTCCGGGCCTCACGGCCCCCCAGGGGCTTCCGTGGGGCAGAGCCTGGGGGGAGAGCACGGGGACCCTAAAAACCAGCCCGGGCCGGGGGACCCCCAGCGGTGCCCCCCGAAGCCCCCAGACTCACCGGCGTGCAGCGTCGGGGTCTCGCCCCCCATGTGGACGACGGCGTGGGGGGCTGGGGGGCTCGGGGGGGGCTGGGGCGGCGCCAGGGGGGCTGCGGGCACAGAGCTGGGCATCGGGGGCTGCCCCGGGCAGGACCCGGGGGGGCTTCAAGGGGTTGGGGTGCGCCAGGAAGGATTGGGGGGGTGGGGGTTGAGATGTCCCAGAGGGTTTTGGGGTCCCATCGAGCCGCTTTGGGGGAGGGATGGGCCTCCAGGAAGGATTTTGGAGGTCCTGGGAGGGTTTCGGGGGGGTCAGGGTTCCAGGGAAAATTTTGGGGGTCCTTGGAGGGTTTCTGGGGGGTCAGGGTTCCAGGGAAAATTTTGGGGGTCCTTGGAGGGTTTCTGGGGGGTCAGGGTGCCTGGGAGATTTTTGGGGGTCCTGGGAAGGTTTTTGGGGGGTTCCAGAGCAGTTGCCTAGTCCCAGGGGGAATTTGGGGCTCTCAGAGGAGGAATTGGGGTACACAGGGATCATCTCGGAGGGTCTCTGGTGGGTTTTGGGATGCTGGGGGGGCTCAGCTTCCCGGGCAGAAACGCGGGGGTGCTCCCCAGGGGCTCTGCAGGGTCCCAGGGGTGCTCCTGGGGGTGTTTTTGGGGCAGCCCCGCACCGTCCCAGCCCCCGTCGGGCTCCGTGGAGGTCTCGGGCTCCGGCAGCTCCTCCGAGTCCTCGATCTGGGGGGGTTTGGAGCGTTTCAGGGCGGGGTTTGGGGCACCCTGGGCAGTTCCGGGGCGGTGTGGGGACCCCCCGGGAGCCGTGCCCACCCCGGCACTCACCAGCGGCAGCCCCAGGCCGGGCCGGGCCCACGGCGCCGTCCGGAGCCGCGCCCGCAGCGCCTCGGCCACGGGGCCCTGCAGGTTGGGGGGCGGGAAGAGCGGCCCCCCGCACTGGGGGCAGCGGTGCCCGGCGGGGGCCGTGCTGGGGGGCAGCGCCCGCGCCCACGCCGCCAGGCACGGCCAGTGGAACACGTCTGGGGGCAGGGGGAGGGTCAGGGGCACCCGGGACCCCCCGAGCCCTCCCCGGGCCCCCAGGACCCCCGAGCCCCCTGGGACCTCCACCCACCCTAACAGGCCGGCTGCACGGTGCCCCCCGAGCCCTCCCCAGACCCCCGAGACCCCCAGAACCCCCCGTGCCCCCCGGCCACCATAGCAGGCCAGAACCCCCCGAGCCCCCCAGAACTCGCCATGCCCAGCCTCATGGTGCCCCCCAGGACCCCCCTAGGACCCCCCAAGACCCCCCGTGCCCCCCACCCACTGTAGCAGGCCAGCCTCATGGTGCCCCCCAGGACCCCCAGGACCCCCCGTCCACCATAGCAGGCCAGCTGGACGGTGCCCACCAGGACCCCCTTAGGACCCCCCGAGCCCCCAGGACCCCCGTGCCCCCTGCCCGCCATAGCAGGCCAGCCAGACGGTGCCCCCAGGACCCCCCAGGACCCCCTGACCCCCCGTGCCCCCGCCCACCATAGCAGGCCAGCTGGACGGTGCCCACCAAGACCCCCCCAGGACCCCCCAAGCCCCCAGGACCCCTGTGCCCCCTGCCCACCGTAGCAGGCCAGCCGGACGGTGTCGCGCTCGCCCAGCGGCGCCCGGCACAGCGGGCACTGCGGGCTGTAGTCGCTGTCCTGCAGCCACTGCAGGTATGACCGCACGATGCACTGCGGGACACGGCGCTCAGCGGGCAGCGGGGCACCCCGGGACCCCCACAGCCCCGCTGAGAGCCCCAAACCTTCCCCAGCCCCGCAGAGCCCGCTGAATCCCCCCCAGTGCCCCCCCAGAGTCCCCCCGAGCCCCCCGAACCTTCCCAGCCCCCCGGAGCCCCCCAGAGCCCCCAGAGCCCCCGCCCCACCTTGGGGTGCGCGCTGACCAGGCAGCTCTCGCAGACGTTGACGCGATGCTCGAAGCAGAAGAGCGTGGTCACCCGGCGCTTCGGGCACTTGCACAGCCCCATGGCGGCCTGGGCGGCGCCGAGCCGGCAAGTCGGGGGGACCGGGGGCTCCCGAGCCCCCCGGAGGAGCTGCCGCTGCCCGGGACCCCCGGACCCACGGGACCCCCGGACCCACGGGACCCTCCCGGACCCACGGGACCCACGGGACCCCCGGACCCACGAGATCCCCCCGGACCCACGGGACCCCCGGACCCACGGGACCCCCGGGACCCCCGGACCCACGGGATCCCCCCGGACCCTCCTTGGATCCCCCAAATCCCCCCAAACCCCCCCTCACCGTTCCTATGGCGACCGCGCTGCCCCGCTGGCGCTTCCGGGTGCGGCGCCCCTGGGTGACGTCACCGGAAGCGCGGCCGGGCTGCTGCGGCGCGCGGCGTGACGCCACTTCCGGCCGTTCGAACGGCCATGGCGGGAGCCGCGGGCGGGCGGCGCTCGGCGGGGGCGACTCCGAGGGGTGAGGGGGGCCGGGGGGTGCCGGGCGGCATTTGGGGGTGGGCTGGTCCCGAGGGGGATTTGGGGCGGGGGTGGGGCTGGGGGCGCCTTGGGGGGACCCCGAGGGAATTTGGGGCTGGGGTCGGTTCACGGGCAGGGCTGTGGGCCGGGGGTGTCCGTCCTGCGGCTCTGGGGGGGCTCTGCGGGGTTTGGAGTGTCCCTGGGGCGGTCCCGGGGGTCGCGACCCTCGCCCCCCACCACGCCCCGCACCTTTGCCCCCGCAGTGCCGCGACACAGCTCCGAGCGCTTGGTGGTCTCGTCGCCCCGGGGTGGCCCCCCCTGGGGACCCCCACCCCACAGCCCGGTGAGTGGGGGGCTGGGGGACGGTTCTGGGGGTCGGGGGTGGGTCCCCAAGGGGTTTGGGGGGGGTCCTAGGGGCTGGGGGCTCTCAGGGGCATGAAGAGGGAGGTCCCAGTGGGTTGTGGGGGGTCCTGGGGGGTGTTCCAGGAGCCCCAGGGTTTGGGGGGGGGTCCCGGGGTTTTCGGGGGGGCGTCCCGGTTTGGGGGCTCACAGACCCTCTCCCCTCCCCCACAGGACTTGGACCGACCCCGACGGAGCCCCCGGGTGTGTTGGGGGGGAGGGGGCTGCGGTGGGGATGGGGGGGTCCTGGTAAGGCCGGGACCCCACCCTGCCCTTCCCTCCCCCACGCTGACCCCCCCTGCCCCCCTCCACAGCTGCAGGCCCAGAAGGAGAACGACCCCTGCCCCTCCCCGTCCCCCTGCCCTCCCCTCTCCCCGCTCCCCTCCCCCATTGCCTCCCGCGTCCGCCGCTCCTACAGCCGCCTGGAGCCGGGGGGGGGCGCCCCGCGGGGGCTGGGGGGCTCCCCGCTGAGCCCCCTCCCCCTCAATCTGCCCCCCGAGCCCCCCCAGATCCCCCCCCTCGACCTGCCCGGCATCAGCGGCCGCCCTGAGCGCAGGAGGAAGAAGAAGGTGACGCCCATTGACGTGAGTGATGCCCCCTGGGACCCCCCGGGACCCTTCTGTGCCCCCCCTGTGCCACCAGGACTCCCCTGTGACCCCTCAGTGCCCCTATTTACCCCCCCCCCCAGACCCCTAAAATGCCCCCCTAAAGTGCCAGGAGTCCATGACCCCCTCAGCATCCCCAGACCCCCCCATGGATCTGTGGGACCCTCACCCCCCTGACCCTCCCCCCTGCCCTGCTGCTCCCCTCAGCCCCCCTTTTCCCCCACTGACTCCCCAGTGCCCCCCATCCCTGTGCCCCCACTGCCCCCATCCCCGTGCCCCCATTCCTGTACCCTCATTCCCCAGTGCCCCCCATTCCCCCGTGCCCCCATTCCCCAGTGCCCCCCATCCCCATGCCCCCATTCCTGTACCCTCATTCCCCAGTGCCCCCCATTCCCCCGTGCCCCCATTCCCCAGTGCCCCCCATTCCCGTACCCCCATTCCCCAGTGCCCCCCATTCCCGTACCCTCATTCCCCAGTGCCCCCCATTCCCCCGTGCCCCCCATTCCCGTACCCCCATTCCCCAGTGCCCCCCATTCCCGTACCCTCATTCCCCAGTGCCCCCCATTCCCCCGTACCCTCATTCCCCAGTGCCCCCCAGCTTCCCCGTGCCCCCGCAGCTGTCGGAGCTCGAGGCCTGGGCCTCCTCCATGAACGCGCAGTTCGAGGAGGCCGAGAGGTTCCCGCTCGTCGTGGAGTGACCCCGAGACCCCTGGGGCCCCCCCGTGCAGGAGGGACCCTCGGGGGACCCTCCAGACCCCTGTGGGACCTCTCCAGGCCAGAGAGACGCCTGGGGACCCCCACGGGACCCCCACGGGACCCTCGGGACTGGGGGGTCCTTGTGCGGGGACCCCCCATGCAGAGCCCCTCCCCTGCCCTGTGGGACCCTGAGGTGAGACCCCCGTGGGGGGGGAGGGGCCCCACATGTGTGGGACCCCCGGAGCTGTCAGCCCCCACACCGCCCCCCGTTTGTTGCCCATTAAACGAGTTTTTGTCGTGGGTCTGCCGTGTGATGACGTAACTCGTGACGTCACAGAACACCAGAAAAGGGTTACTGTCTCTTTAAGGGGGGCGGGGCGGCGCTGCAGCCAATCCGCGCGCGGCACGATGACATCACCCACCTGGGAGGCGTGGTCATCGCCAAGCCACGCCCCCAGAGGCGGAGATTGCGCGCCCCGGACCCCCAAAATCCCCCCAAAATCCCCCCAAAATCCCCTCGTCCCTCCCCCAGCCATGGAGCCCCCCCGAGCACCTCCCACCCCCGAGCTGGAATTTGGGGGGCCCTGGGGTAAGGGGGGGTTCAGTTTTGGGGGGTGGGGGCACAACTGGGTCACTTTTTGGGGAGGGGGAAGGGAGCTCCTGATGCCTTTGGGGGCTGAGGGTGTCGAGAGCCTGGGGTCCCCTTTGGGAGGGGCTGGGAGTCTGGGGTCCCCTTTTGGGGGGCTGGGGTCCCCTTTGGGAGGGGCTGGGAGTCTGGGGTCCCCTTTTGGGGGGCTGGGGTCCCCTTTGGGAGGGGCTGGGAGTCTGGGGTCCCCTTTGGGAGGGGTTGGGGACCCCTTTTGGGGGAAAGGGGGCACCCGGCCCTCAGACCCCTTGTGGGGGTGGGGGGGGAGTGACCCTTTTTTGGGGAGGGGGACACACCCAGGCCCCTTTCCTTGGGGGGTCCCTGGGTCCCTTTTTGGGGTGGGGTCTCACCCGCCCCCCCCAGGCGCGGGGGCTCTGACGCTGCTGCTGCCGCTGGGGCTGGTGGGGGTCGTCAGCGCCTGCGTGGGGGAGGGGGAGGGCTGGGGGACCCCCGCCCTGGCCCTGCCCACGGCCCCCGCGCTGGCGCTCGTCCTCGCCTGGGTGGGCGCGCATGCGCTCGGGAGCTGCTGCAGACCCCCGAGGGTGAGTGGGGGGCACGGGGGCTTGGGGATTCGAGGGGCATGGGGGGTTTTGGGGGGTGGGGAATATGAGGGGGATTTGGGGGGGATGTGGGGATTTGGGGGGGCTTGGGAAATTTGGGGGGTGGGGGATATGAGGGGGATATGGGGATGCAGGAATTTGGGGGCGCTTGGAGTATTTGGGGGGATTTGTGGGGTGGGAGATTTGGGGGGTGGGGGCACGGTGGGGGTGGCTTGGGTGGTTCCAGGGTTCTGCAGACACTGAGGAGGGGAGTGGGGGGGGGGTCCCGGTGGGTCTAGGGGGTCAGGGCGGGGGGTCAGGGTGACTCTGCTGTCCCCAGAGCCCCGGTGACACCCCAGGACCCCTGCGGGACCTCGGCTGTGAGTGGGGGTCCCTGGGGGCCCCTCTGGGGGGGCTGGGTGGGGGTCCGAGCCCAGGGTCCCTCGGAGGGGTCGGGGGTCCTGGTGGGACTCGGGGGGGTGGCCCAGGGTCCTTTTGGGGGGTTGGGGGTGGGCTGGGGGCTCGGGCGTCCCTTCGGGGGTCGCAGCTCTCCCTGCCGCTGGCTCAGGGCTCCTGGCGCTGGGGGGGGCGCTGGGGGGGGCTCTGGCCCTGGGGGTCCCCCTGCCCCCCCTGTGCCCCCTCCTCCCCCCGCTGGCGGCGGCCGCGTCCAGCGTCGCCTTCGGCCTCGGGCTCGTCCTCCTCACGCGGCGGCGACTGCGGGGGGGGGGCACCGGTGAGCGGGGGCCTGGGGAGGGGATTTGGGGGGCTGGGGGGGCTGGGGAGGGGATTGGGGGGGTCATGGCAAGTGGGGGGTCTGTGGGAGGGGATTGGGGGGCTCGGGGGTGGCGGTGGGTGCTGGGGGGCCAGGCTGGGGGGCTCTGGGCATCCGGGGGGGCTCTGGTCATCCGGGGGGGCTCTGGGTGTCCGGGGGGGCTCTGGGTGTCCGGGGGGGCTCTGGGTGTCTGGGCACTGAGGCTGCGCCCCCTCCCCCTCCAGGACACCTCGTGTATGAATTCTTCGTGGGGGCAGAACCGGGGTCCCCGCTGGAGCCCCCCGAAAGTCTGCACTGGGAGCGGGTCGGGCTCTGCGCCTGGGTACGGGGCACTGGGAGCGACTGGAGGGAACTGGGGGGCACTGGGGGCGACTGGGAGGAACTGGGAGCAACTGGGGGGTGACTGAGGGGAACTGGGGGGCACTGGGGGCGACTGGGAGTGACTGGAGGGAACTGGGAGCGACTAGGAGCGACTGGGGGGCACTGGGAGCGACTGGGGGGAACTGGGAGAGCTGCAGGGGGACTGGAAGGGGCTTGGGGGAAGAGTGGGTGGGCACTGGCAGGGGACTGGGAGAACACCTGGGGGACACTGGGTGGGTGCGGGGGGTACTGGGGAGAAGGGAGGGGTGGGGGGCCTGGGCCTGCTGCGGGCAAACTGGGAGGGACTGGGAGCACTGGGACAAGAGGCGGGCCCGGGAGGTTAACGGGCTCTTCCCCCCGTTGTTCCCCGTATGTGTCCCCCTGCCTTTGCCTCCCCCTTTGCCCCCACCGTGTCCCCGATGTCCCCCCAGCTGCTGGTGCTGGCGGCAGCTCTGGGGGAGCAGCAGTGGCTCTGGGGGTCCCCGTCGCTGCCCCTCGTGCTCGTGGCGGCCGCTCAGGGGGTCCCGGTGCTGCGGCGCCTCAGGGTGGGGGGCGCGGTGGGGGGGATGTGGAGGGGACCGCACGGGTTGGGGGGGTGAGCGAGGGGAAACCACACATGGGGGGGGTCGAGGGGCACGGGGGGGAAATTTCCCCAGGGGAGACAAGGGGGGACCCCCAGGGCAAAGGGAACCCCCCGGCCAGGGGGACCCGGTGGGGGAGGCAGGGCTGGGGGGCTGCGGGGGGGGTGGGAGGACACGGGAGGGCTCCGGGGGCTGTATGGGGGCAGTGGGAGCGTCTGTGGGGTCTCCGGGGGGTTTTGGGGTCCCCCCGGGCGGTGAGGTGTGTTTTGGGGAGGGGGGTTGTGGGCTCTCACCTCTTTCCCTTCCCCAGGAGCTGAGCAGGAATTCCCCCCCCAGCCCCGGGGGCTTCCTGGGACTCTTCGGGGCTCTGGCCTGGGGCCCTTTTGGGGGTCCCCTCCCGGCACTGCTGCTCCTGCGAAGACCCCAAAACAGGCTGGGGGGAGCCGGGGGGGCTGCCTGTGGGGGGCTCTACGGTGGGCACAGGGGAGCACTGGGGGAGTTGGGCAGGGACTGGGGAGCACTGGAGCAGATTTGGGGGGGAACTGGGGGGAACTGGGGTTCATGGGAGCACTGGGATTAACTGGGGGAATGGGGGGGGCAGCAGGGCCGAATGGGGTGGGGTGGGTTCAGGGGGAACTGGGGGGATTTGGGGGGTGTCAGTGAGGAGCTCGGGGGAGTCTCGGGTAGTCTGGAGTGCCCTGACATCCCCCTCCCCTTCTCCCCCAGCCCTGGGGCTGTGGATCTTCCACGGTGCCACCACCCAGAGGAGCCTCTTCAGCCGTGACCCCCGAGACCCTCGAGTGGCCGGTGAGACCCCCAAGCCCTGGACACCCAAACCACTGAGGATCCCCAAATCTGGGACCCCAGAGACTCCCATTTCCCTCCCAGGTCTCCCCACAGTCCCCACGGCCACAGGGCAGGTGCTGCTGGCAGGGGGCTGGTGGGGGCTCGTGCGACGCCCCGATGACCTCGGGGAGCTGCTGATGGCCTTGGGCTGGACCCTCCCCTGCGGTGAGACCCCACCTCACCCTGCTGGGGCACCCCTCCTTGGCTGGGACCCCTCCAAAACCCTGTGTCCCTCCTGAGCCCTCCCAGACACCCGAGCCCCTCCAAACCCTCGCAGACACCCTGAACACCCCAAAATACCTCCCCCCACCCTGCAGCCCCCCGACATTGGGACCTCCCCTGACCTTCGCAAACACCAGATGTCCTGTCCCTGCCCCACTGGCACCTCCTGGGCATCTCCCCCCAAACACCTGGGTCCTCCCCGCTCCCTTCCCCAACACCCAGACCCTCCCCGCTGCCCAAGAGCCCCCCAGCCCTGGGCCCTGACCCCCGTGTCCCCCCAGGGCTGTCCCCGCCGCTGCTGCTGCTGCTGGCGGGGGCCGTGCTCCGCGAGCTCCGAGCACTCGTGGGGGAGCGGCGGCAGCGGCGCCGCTTTGGGGGGGCCTGGGGGGGCCTGTGCCAGCGTGTCCCCCACCGGCTGCTGCCCCTCGTCTACTGAGGGTTCCTCTAAGACCCCCCGCGACCCCAAGATCCACAGAGGGACTCCTTGGGACCCTCCTGGGATTCTCCACGTTGCCTGTGGAACGCCCAAGCTCACCCCCCCATCTACTGCAACGCCTTCAGGACCCCCCCAAACTCCCACCCCCAACCATTTACTGACACTGCCAAATTCACGGACCTCTCAAATCAACTGAGGGACCCCCTTGGGACGCCCCTAGCTGCTGAGGGCCCCCCAGGTCACAGGGGGTTTCACAGCCCCGTTACTGTGGATAAAGGAAAAAAAAAAATCTTGTCATTGAGTCTTGGGGTCTGCCCTTCTTTTCTTTGTTAATGGCCGTGTTCATTAGTGCCCCCCTTCATTAACTAGTTTTCCCCTTCACTTATCACTGCCTCCTTCATGAATAAATGCCCACATCCATCAGCACCCACTTCTAATAAGTAGTGCCCTGTTCATAAACCAGTGCCCACACTCATTAATTATCGCAAGGAGCTTGTTAGGCAGGTCATCGACAAGAAGGGTCTCTGGTTTCTTTGGGATCCAGTTACTCTCATCCATCCCTTACTGCACAGCTTTCCCGGGCCACTTTCCTGGGCCCTCTGTTAGCCCAGACCATTAATTAATTCTAGATCTCTCCAAATGGTATTTAATCTCTTGTTAGTCCCATCCCTAATGAGTGTCATTCCTAGGCCTGTTTTGTGGGATGTTCGTTAGTCCTGGCCCTTAACGAGCGGTTCTGGGCCTGTTTCGTTGGGTCTGCCTCAGTCCGGATCACCGATGAGCAGGTTCTCTCCTGAATCCACTTCCCCGGGGTCCCGTTAATCCCCTCCCTTGGTGTGTCCTGTTCTTAAAGAGTGTCATTTCTCGGACTGGTTTCCTGGACGTTGCTTAGTCCAGCCCTTAATGAGCCGGGATCTCCTTGGTGCCATTGCTTAATGAGTCACGGCAGGCACGGTTTCCTTGGCCCGTCGTTAGTCCTACTCCTTAAGGAGCAGCTTTCCCGGGCCTGGTTCTCCGGACGTCCATCAGTCCCGTCCCTTAACCGGCTGCTTCTCTCCCGGGGCTGTTTCCTTGGGGTCTGCCCATCTCAGTCCAGCTCCTCGATCAGCTGCCGGCCCCGCACCCCCTTGTCAGTACCGACAGCCGGGGGACCCCCGAGAAGCTCCTCATCCCTCTCCACGCGGGCCCCGTCCGTGACCAGCCAGGGCGTCCGCTCCTCCCTGGGGGGCGGCCGGGGGCCCCCCCAGACCTTCTCCAGCCCCTCCCTGATTTGGGCCACCGCCGCCTCCTCCGCGGCCACCTCGGCGTGAACCTCCCGCGCCTCCCGGGCGAGCTGGGCGAGCTCCTCGGTGGCCCCGCGGCTCCAGCTCAGCAGGAAGCCCACCTTCCTGCGGGCCCCTCGGAAGCGGCTCCGCTCGGGGGGCGGCAGCGCCCGCGCCCCCGCTCTCAGCAGCCGCCACAGGTGCCACAGAGCCGCTGCCACGTCGGCGCCGGGGTCGCGGCCGTCGCGCCCCTCCAGCAGCTGCGCCACGGCCAGGAGCGCCCCGCTGTCGCCGAGGGGGCTGAGGGGCAGCCCCGCGGCGCGGGCGTCGCGCCGGGCGCTCAGCAGCGCCTCGGCCGTGCTGGCGAAGGGGCGGCGGCCGCGCAGCGCGGCCGAGGCGGCGACGGCGGCGTCGGGGAGCTCGGGGAGCAGCGCCTCGTCCCCGCCGTGCAGGCTCAGCGCGAAGGCGTACCCGAACAGCGCGTTCGGCAGCTGGAACCGCACCAGCGGCGACGGGGCGGCGGCGCGCAGCGCGCTCAGCGGCGGCACCGCGGCCGGCACGGGCGGCGCGGGGCCGGGCCGACCCTCGCCGCCCTCCTCCTCCTCCCCCTCGGCCCCCGAGCCGTCCCCGAGCTCCTCCACTCGCCCCCGGCCGCGCCACCACCACGGCCGCCACGGCGGCAGCAGCGCCGCGGCCTCCCCGGAGCTCAGCAGCCGCCGGAACCCGTCGCGCTCCGCCTCGCCGAGCCGCTCCCACAGCCCGCGGCTCGCAGGCCGCGCTGCATCCCCGGGCTCGCGTCCTCCGCGCAGCGCGGGCAGCGCGGGGCTCGGCGGCGAGCTGCGCTCAGCGCGCAGCGCCTCAAGAACCTGGTCGCGGTAAAAGGCCTCGGCGCAGGGGCCGTGGGCGCGGTAGCAGCGCAGGGAGCAGAGGCGGCCGTGGCAGCGCGGGCACGTGTAGGGGGCGGCGGGAGCGCTGCAGAGCCCGCACGGAGCGCCCGGCCCGGCCGCCGCCATCGCCGCGTCTGAGCCCGCGCCGCCGCCGCGCCGCGCCGCGGCCAGGCGCGCCCCGCCCCCCGGGGCGAGCGGCCAATCAGGGCTCGCAGGCCGGAGCTCCCCGCCCCTCGGTCACTTTGCGCCACTCGGGCTTTTCCGCCCTCGATCGGGTGTTTCCGTCCACGCTCGGCCCCCTTTCGGCGGCCGGCGCTCTCCGCCATTCGGGCGTTTCCGGAGGCAGTCGGCTCTTTTCGCCGCCGGCCGCCGGAACAGCCCCGGCTCGCTAAAGCGATCTAATTAACGCTCCGCTGATTAGCGCGCTGTCACAGAGCTCCCGGACCCGAGGGGCCGGAGCAGGCGATGCTCTGGGTGACAGCTGAGGGGGAAGGACGGCGCTGCCTTCTCGGCACCCTCGGGGGTGGCAGTTTATCACAGAGCCCTGTTTGTCGCCGGGCTCATTATAATCAGGATGCGCTTGGGACTGTCAAGGCACCACGAGTTCGAGGTGGTGGCAGGTTGGCTCTGGGACACATCCTGCGCCATTCAGATTTTTTGAAGGCAACTACCAACTCAGGGCTACAGGGTCCTGAACACAAATTCCGGCCCTTTTCCCTGGGAAAGAAAACTCGCCAGCCCAGGTTCCTGATGCCAGTTTGCGGCAGGTGCTTGGCTTTGCCCCGGCAACCAGGATTGTATTTTGGTGCAGCTTTGGTCTGGGATGTATGGGGTGCCCCCTCCAAATTTACATCTTCTCGTCAGTCCTGTTCCTCTCGGTCCCTGTCTCCCCCTCTCACCCTGTCTGTTCTTCCAGCCCACCTTGCCCCTCTCCCGCCCTCTCTCCACCCGTCACTCCTCTCCATCCCGCCCCTGCCCCATCCCTCACTGCCCCCACCGCCCACCTCTGGCTCCCTGCAGCCCCACATGGGAGCCCGAACTCGTGGGGATAGTGCAGCCCTGGATGGAGGACAGCACCGAAATAAAACAGGCAGGGACGACGTCTGTGGGCTGCACGGTGCTGTGGGAATCCGTGGCATTGATGATTCCGAGATCGTAGAAAGTCTCTGAGCCCCGCTGCCAAAGAAGGGGTCATAATTAGTCTCTGCTGGTTTTCAAATTTGTTTATTCTGTTTATCTCTCACATGTTCTGCTGCCCTGCCCAGCTCTGTCCTGCAGGGCAGCGTGTGGGGCTCTGCCCTCAGTGGGATGTGACAAACATTCAATACCAGAAACTCTCTGGGCTGGATTTACAAGAACGTGCCAATATCTGTCACCTACGTTGGACAGTGTGTCCCCAGCCTGAACCAACAGAAAAATGCCAACACCACAGTGACACATGGAGGGCGTGAAGAAGGAGAAAAAGGACAAGGCACACCCAATTTCCTCCATCTAGATTCCTAAAATTCTACTTTTGCACCCGTTCCACACTAATTATTACTGATATCAAACACTCAGAGCTGGTACTTCATGCTGTAAGATTGAAAACTCTTTTCCATGGCCAGAGATCACAGCCAGTGTCTCTGGGGCTCTGTCCAGGGGGTTCCTGAGCCCTGCCAGGGTCCCAGACCTGCCAGGGCAGCCAGAGGGGTGCCCGGGACTCCCAGACGGTGTCACAAAGGGACCTGGGGCTGAGGGCAGGGGGCTGGAGGGTGGCACAGAGGGTGGGGGCAGCTGAGAGGCAGCAGGGTCTGGAGGGGTAAAAAGGGGGCACAGGGACACTGAGAGGCTGCGGGGGACACAAGGAGGCTGAGGGGCAGAAGGGTCTGTAGGGGTAAAAGGGGGCTCCAGGGTGGCACAGGGACACTGAGAGGCTGCGGTGGGGACCCAGAGGGTGACACAAGGAGGCTGAGAGGCTGAGGGTGCCTTGAGGACAAAGTGGGGGTGCCTGAGGGTGACAGGTGAGCCAGCCCTAAGCCCACCCCAAACAGCACCCCTGGAACAGCAGCTTTCCCCAGCAGCAGCTGCGGGCACTGCCCCCAATGCTGGGACAGCCCCAGACCCCTCCCAGAAGCTGCAGACAGTGACTTTAATTAAAAGGTTGGGATGGCGTTTGCTGGTTAGAGAGCAACTCGTAGGGGTTGGGGAGTAAGCGCTTCTTTAGGTTTTTTTTTTAGTGTTTTTAAAGGATATTTGAGGGGTTTTCTCACAGGAGCTTTTTAGGAACTTTCTGGGAACGTTTAGGCTACTTTTAGGGTTTTTTCAGGGTTTTTAAAAGATTTTTTTTTAAGGTACTTTAAGGGCTTTCTTAGTACTAATAGAATTTTTAGGGGGCGTTTTTTGGGTGTTCCTGGGGCTTTTTTAGGAGTATTTAAAAATTTTTAGGGTTTTTTTAAGGACTATCGGAGGTATGTGGAGGACTCTTAGGACTAGGGTATTTTTAGGTGTTTTGAGGGAAGTTTTATGGTTTTTTAGGGTCTTAGTGTATTTTAAGGATTTTGGGGCTATTTTTAGGAATATTTAGGGATTTTTAAAGGTTCTATGGGGATTTTTAGGGGCTTTTTAAAGCAGGGTAATTTTATTGTATTTTAAGGGCATTCTGAGGCTATTTTTATGTTTCTGTGGGGGTTTTAAGACATTTTGAAGTTGAGGGGTTTTTTAGGGCATTTTTATGGGTTTTTAGGGTCTTTTCATGGCATAGAGGCTGAGGGGCAGCTTGAGGGGCACTGTGGGGCTTGAGGGTGACAGAGGCTGGGAGCTGAGGGAGGAACAGGGGAGGGGACAGTGGGTGACACAGAGAGATGCTGAGGGGGGCAGGGGCAGCTGGAGGGTGACACAGAGAAGCTGGGGGCTGAGGGGCAGAGGAGAGGGATTAAGGGTGGCACACAGGAGCTGAGGGGCAGAGGAGAGGGATTACGGGTGGCACACAGGAGCTGAGGGGCAGAGGAGAGGGGTCTTGAGGGGCAGGGGGGGGCTCGAGGGTGACAGCCAGAGCCTGAGGGCTGGGGGGCAGAGGGAGGGGTCAGGGGTGAAGGGAGAGGGTCTGAGGGCTGGACAGTCCAGTGGGGATCAGGGCTACAGGGTACAGCTTAGGAGGCAAGTTAGGGTACAGGTACAGCACCCCTCACCCAGCCCTAACCTCACCCTAAGCAGCCTTTTCCCTTTTCACCCCAACAACAGCAGCACAGCACAGCACAGCCTGACAGCGAGACCACACCGGAAGCCTCCCGCTGGGACAGGACTTATATAATAAAATATCCATATAGATATAATTATATAATTATATAATTAAATATCCATATAGAGATGTATCATTAATACATGTGGATATATAAATATAAAAATTACAAAATAATGGAATCAATATAGTACATAATGCATATTTTACTGTATATGTCTTATTACAACACATTACACGTCATAAATATTATATATCGACATATAGTACTTTGATATATTGTGATAGAATATATAAGTACTTGTAAAAAACAATAATAGAAATAAAGAAATATTTAAATATAGTTTAAAATAAAGGGGATTTTATTTTCTATTTGGTAGTAGGTAGGGGTTTTATTATAAAAATTATGAATAAAAATAAAATAGAATTAGAAATCTTTGTATAGAAATATATCCTAAATACGTTAAGATCTATATAAAAATTCAAAGGTGAGTAAATATAAGTATTAGCAGTATGTACAAAATAGAATTTAAATAAAAAATTATATATACTTTAATAAAGACATCAATATAAAGCAGAAATGCAAATGTGACTATAATGATGAAAAAAGATATAAATATTCGAGTATCATTTATAGAAAGGGCTTTTTTTGTTGTTTTTATTTGGTTAGACGCAGGGCTTTAATGGAAAAAAATTGAATATACATTTTATTTTGATATCGTTCTAAATGTGGAAATATATATTCAATGTATACAGATATATATAAAAATATAAAATAGAAATAAAAATAGTATTAAGAAGAGATAGACTATAAATAATACCATACATCAATCTACATTTAAAATGTAAATTTGACTATAAATGCGAAAAATAGAAATAAATTTAAATGGAGTTTAAATAAAGGGGTTTTTTTAAAGATTTTTACTTGGATAGAGTCAGGTTTTTATTTTAATCAATATAAACCTTTTAGAACTCTAAATCTAACTATAGAAATATGTAAGCAATCTATTAAGATATGTATAAAAATATAAAATATAATAAGTGGAATAAATGTAAGGAATTGTGAAAATACAATTATATATCAATATACATTATAAATCCGAATGTGAATATAAATGTGAAAAATGTAAAAATAAACTCTGTTGAAATGCAGTTTAAGAGGAAAGGTTTTTTCTTTCGGTTCCTATCGGGTCCGAGGCAGGGTTTTTGTTCCGTTCTTTCCCGCGCGGATCTTTGGGGCATTCGCTGCTGACGGCGCAGTGCTGCCGCCGTGTGGGCAGAGAGCGGCACTGCAGCCCGCCGCCCGCGGCCGCCATCTTGGGAGGGGCTTGGCGCGGACTCGCTTGACCTTCTCGAGAGGGCGCGAAAACGAGGACGTTGAAATTCGAGGACCCGTGGCTGTTTTTCGGGAGGAATTTTGGGGGTCCCGAGTAGACTTTTGAGGGTCCTGGGGAGGGTTTGGGGTCCTGAAGGGAAATTTGGGGGTCTTATGGAGTTTTGGGGGGGTCCCAGAAGGAATTTCGGGGGCCCTGAAAGGAATTTTGGGGGTCCCAGGGGGTGTTTTGTGGTCCCTGATGGGAATTTTGGGAGTCCCAGGGGCGAGTTTGGGGTCCTGAAGGGAATTTTTGTGCTCTCAGGGGGTTTTGGGTGTCGCAGGAGGAATTTTGGGGGTCCCAAGTAGAATTTTGTGGGTCCTGGGGGGGGGGGGGGGTTGGGGTCCTGAAGGGAATTTTGGGGGTCTCAAGGAGTTTTGGGGGGGTCCCAGGCGGATTTCGGGGACCCTGATGGGAATTTTGGGCATCCCAGGAGGGTTTTTGGGGTCCTGAAGGGAATTTTGGGAGTCCCAGGGGGGGGTTTGGAGTCCTGGGGAGAATTTTGAGGGTCTCAGGGAGTTTTGGGGAGGAATTTTGGGGGTCCCGAGTAGAATTCTGGGGGTCCCAGGGGGGGCTTCGGGGTCCTGAAGGGAATTTTGGGGGTCTCAGTGGGGTTTTTGGGGTCCCAGGAGGAATTTCAGGGACCCTGATGGGAATTTTGGGCATCCCAGGGGGGCTTGTGGAGTCCTGGGGAGAATTTTCAGGGTCTCAGGGGCTTTTCGGGAGGAATTTTGGGGATCCCGAGTAGAATTTTGGGGGTCCTGGGGAGGGTTTGGGGTCCTGAAGGGAATTTTGGGGGTCTCATGGAATTTTTTGGGTGTCCCAGGAGGAATTTTGGGGGTCCCGAGTAGAATTTTTGGGGTCCTAGGGGGGATTTTGGGGTTCTGAAGGGAACTGTGGGGGTCTCAGGGGGTTTTTGGGCATCCTTGGTGGAATTTTAGGTGTCCTGCGGATAATTTTGGGGTCCCATGGGGGATTTTGGGGGTCCCAGGTAGATTTCGGGGACCCTGATGGGAATTTTGGGCATCCCAGGAGGGTTTTTGGGGTCCTGAAGGGAATTTTGGCGGTCTCATGGAGTTTTTGGGGGGTCCCAGGATAAATTCTGGGGACCCTGAAGGGAATTTTTGGGGTCCCAGGGGGTGTTTTGTGGTCCCTGATGGGAATTTTGGGAGTCCCAGGGGGGTTTTGGAGTCCTGGGGAGAATTTTGAGGATCTCAGGTGGTTTTCGGGAGGAATTTTGGGGGTCCCGAGTAGAATTTTGTGGGTCCTGGGGAGGGTTTGGGGTCCTGAAGGGAATTTTGGGGCTCTCAGGGGGTTTTGGGTGTCCCAGGAGGAATTTTGGGGGTCCCGAGTAGAATTTTGGGGGTACCAGGGGGTGTTTTGTGGTCCCTGAAGGGAATTTTGGGAGTCCCAGGGGGGGTTTTGGAGTCCTGGGGAGAATTTTGAGGGTCTCAGGTGGTTTTTGGGAGGAATTTTGGGGGTCCCGAGTAGAATTCTGGGGGTCCCAGGGGGGGCTTTGGGGTCCTGAAGGGAATTTTGGGGGTGTCAGTGGGATTTTTGGGGTCCCAGGAGGAATTTCGGGGACCCTGATGGGAATTTTTGGGGTCCCAGGGGGGATTTTGGGGTTCTGAAGGGAATTGTGTGGGTCTCAAGGGGTTTTTGGGCATCCTAGGTGGAATTTTAGGTGTCCTGGGGATAATTTTGGGGTCCCATGGGGGATTTTGGGGGTCCCAGGGGGATTTCGGAGTCCCGGGTGGTTTTTTTTTGTGGTCCCGGGGGTGTTTTTGGGGGATCCCGCTGGGTATTTTGGGGGGTCCCGGGGCTGTTTTTGGGGTCCCCCCTCATCCGTCCATGGCCGGTTCCACTCCCCGGTTCCCGGTCAGCGCCAGCGCCTTCTCCCTGCGGGACCGGGGGGTCTCGGTTATTTTTGGGGGGGTCCCGGTTATTTTTGGGGGGTCCCGGTTATTTTTGGGGGGTCCCGGGGAGCGGCCGGCGCGGGGCAGAAAGGCACAAAGCGTTCTGGAACGGACGGCGGCAGCCGCCCTCACTCGGACACCGCCCCGCTCGCCGCTCGCCGCCGCTCTGGCCCCTCCCGCCCCGTCCCGGTGGTTTCGGGGCCGCTCTGGCCCCTCCCGCCCCGTCCCGGTGGTTTCGGGGCCGCTCTGGCCCCTCCCGCCCCGTCCCGGTGGTTTCGGGGTCGCGCTGGCTGCGGGGCTGCAGTACCGCCCTGTGTCCACAAGGCGGCAGCACTTGTCAAGCGAGTCCGCGACAAGATGGCGGCCCGTGGGGACCTTGATGGTGACAGGCGTTTTTTGCCGATGCCTGTCGGCTCCCGCCAAAAACCCGCACGCTCGCGGCGCTCCTGACCCCACAGCCCGTGTGCACGACACCCGAACCGCCGCGGGAAATCTCGTCGCGGGGCGCCGGCGGTGCGGGCAATTCAGGCAGTGTAAAAACAGCCACGGGTCCTCGAATTTCAACGTTCTCGTTTTCGCGCCCTCTCGAGAAGGTCAAGCGAGTCCGCGCCAAGCCACTCCCAAGATGGCGGCCGCGGGCGGCGGGCTGCAGTGCCGCTCTCTGCCCACACGGCGGCAGCACTGCGCCGTCAGCAGCGAATGCCCCAAAGATCCGCGCGGGAAAGAACGGAACAAAAAACCTGCCTCTGACCCGATAGGAAGCAAAAGAAAAAACCTTTCCTCTTAAACTGTATTTCAATAGAGTTTATTTTTACATTTTTCACATTTATATTCACATTCGGATTTATAATGTATATTTATATATAATTGTATTTTCATAATTCCTTACATTTATTCCATTTATTATATTTTATTATATTTTAGATTTTATACATATCTTAATAGATTGCTTACATATTTCTATAGTTAGATTTAGAGTTCTAAAAGGTTTATATTGATTAAAATAAAAACCTGACTCTATCCAAGTAAAAATCTTTTTAAAAAACCCTTTATTTAAACTCCATTTAAATTTATTTCTATTTTTCGCATTTATAGTCAAATTTACATTTTAAATGTAGATTGATGTATGGTGCTATTTATAGTCTATCTCTTCCTAATACTATTTTTATTTCTATTTTATATTTTTATATATATCTGTATACATTGAATATATATTTCCATATTTAGAACAATATCAAAATAAAATGTATATTCATATTTTTTCCATTAATGCCCTGCCTCTAACCAAATAAAAACAAAAACAAAAACAAAAAAATCTTTCTATAAACAATACTTGAATATATCTTGAATACACCATGCATTACAAATTGCAGGGGAAATGGATTCCCTCATGATTTGAACACAAGAAATAATGGAAAAGGAAGCTTTTTCCCACAATTTAAACCCCTTTTCTCTCCATAACCCCTCATTTTTCTGGGAGCGCTGTGGAAGGTCTGGGGGTTCTAAGGAGGGACTGACACAATAAAAGGGGAAAGTTGAAAGCTCTCCCGTGGAACCCCACATGCTGCCCGGCCTGCTCAGGTGCTGCCCCTTGGCAAGAGGGCTCTTCCCTCGGCATTTTCTCAAAGGGATGCTCGTGCCCGGGTGGGTCCGGCTGCTCCCCGATCCCTGCTGGATGTTCCAGCCATAGCTCCTGGAGGGACACTTGGGATACCCCTGTTAGCCCCTCGGGATTAGCAGCTCCCTGTGCAGGTGTGCCCAGGTAGCTGCACTGAAAGCAGCTGCTCACACAGGGAGCTGCTACACCTAGGAGTGGGGGATGAGGTGAAGAAAGGTCCTGTGGGGTGTTCCCTTCCCTACGCAGGCCTTTGCCAGACCCTTCAACAATGCGGTGCCAGATTTTCATTGCCAAGATAATTAACAGTCTTTCCCCTGGCCAAAAAGGAATTGTGCTTCCAAAATTGCAAACAGTGAATGATTTCTTGCAGACACCAGCTGCCAACACCAGGAACTCTCACTGCCTTTGGAGAGCAGCACGCCTCCAGTGAACACACATCAACACACAGGGAGGGTGAGGTAGGTTTTACACGGAAAAAGGGCAGAGGTTGGGTCACAAGGCCTGTGGCCCCAGGTGACTTTCTACATCTTTTTGTTCTGAATGGCACAGGATTTATCCAGCAGCAAAACTGCTGACAGCAAGAATTCTGCCTGTCCTGGAAGAGACAAGGACCTCCTCAAAATTGACATCAGGAAGTGAAGAGGGAGAGCCATGTTTCACACAGAATAGGGCCAGCGACAGAGTCCAAGAGCCAGAAGCCATGAAAAAAGGGTTGCCCCTTGGAAATCTGAATGGAGAAGGATGTGTTGTGGACCCAAGCTGCTTTCATGTCGATGAGGGGTTGCCTTGATGAACCCAAGCAAAAATCGAAAACTGACTTCAGGAACCGGGACTGGCGAGCATGCTTTCCTAGAGAAAAGAGATGGACTTCACACAGAGCAACACGCGGTCCTGGGTGGGCAGCTGAGTGCAGGAAATATGAACATAGAAAAATACAATCCAGGCCCAAACCGCACCCACCTCAAACTTGTGCTGCCCTGATAGATCCAAGGGAGCCCTACAAACTGACATCAGGAAACCTGGACTGCTGAGTTTTCTTTCCCAGGGAAAATGGAAAAAGGATGTGCCCAGGGGCCCCTGGCCCTGACTGCAAAGAATCCTTATATCGAAGGATTGAGCCCAGACCGAAGTTGTCCCCACCTCAAACTTGTGCTGCCCTGATACACCCAAGGGAGCCCTACAAACTGAAATCAGGAACCTGGACTGCTGAGTTTTCTTTCCCAGGGAAAATGGCCAAAGGATGTGCCCAGGGGCCCCTGGACCTGGGCTGGGCCCTGACTGCCAAAAATCCTTATATCGAAGGATGCACCCCACACCGAAGTTGTCCCCACCTCAAACATGTGCTGCCCTGATACACCCAAGGGAGCCCTACAAACTGACATCAGGAACCTGGACTGCTGAGTTTTCTTTCCCAGGGAAAATGGCCAAAGGATGTGCCCGGGGGCCCCTGCCCCTGACTGCAAAAAAACCTTATATCGAAGGATGCACCCCACACCGAAGTTGTGCCCACCTCAAACTTGTGCTGCCCTGATAGACCCAAGGGAGCCCTACAAACTGACATCAGGAACCTGGACTGCTGAGTTTTCTTTCCCAGGGAAAATGGCCAAAGGATGTGCCCAGGGGCCCCTGGCCATGAGCTGGGCCAGCACTGCAAAAAGTCCTTATATCGAAGGATGGACCCCAGACCGAAGTTGTCCCCACCTCCAACTTGCGCTGCCCTGATAGACCCAAGGGAGCCCTACAAACTGACATCAGGAACCTGGACTGCTGAGTTTTCTTTCCCAGGGAAAATGGCCAAAGGATGTGCCCAGGGGCACCTGGCCCTGGGCCCCTGGCCCTGACTTCAAATAATCCTTATATAGAAGAATGGAGCCCAGACCGAAGTTGTCCCCACCTCAAACTTGTGCTGCCCTGATAGACCCAAGGGAGCCCTACAAACTGACATCAGGAACCTGGACTGCTGAGTTTTCTTTCCCAGGGAAAATGGTCAAAGGATGTGCTCAGGGGCCCCTAGCCCTGACTGCAAAAAATCCTTATATCGAAGGATGCACCCCACACCGAAGTTGTCCCCACCTCAAACTTGTGCTGCCCTGATAGACCCAAGGGAGCCCTACAAACTGACATCAGGAACCTGGACTGCTGAGTTTTCTTTCCCAGGGAAAATGGAAAAAGGATGTGCCCAGGAGCCCCCGGCCCTGGGCCCGTGGCCCTGACTGCAAAGAATCCTTATATCGAAGGATGGAGCCCACACCGAAGTTGTCCCCACCTCAAACTTGTGCTGCCCTGATAGACCCAAGGCAGCCCTACAAACTGACATCAGCAACCTGGACTGCTGAGTTTTCTTTCCCAGGGAAAATGGAAAAAGGATGTGCGCAGGGGCCCCTGGCCCTGGGCTGGGCCCTGACTGCAAAAAATCCTTATATCGAAGGATGGACCCCACACAGAAGTTATCCCTACCTCAAACTTGTGCTGCCCTGATAGACCCAAGGGAGCCCTACAAACTGACATCAGGAACCTGGACTGCTGAGTTTTCTTTCCCAGGGAAAATGGCAAAAGGATGTGCCCAGGGGCCCCTGGCCCTGGGCTGGGACCTCACTGCAAAAAATCCTTATATCGAAGGATGGACCCCACACCGAAGTTGTCCCCACCTCAAACTTGTGCTGCCCTGATAGACCCAAGGGAGCCCTACAAACTGACATCAGGAACCTGGACTGCTGAGTTTTCTTTCCCAGGGAAAATGTCTGCAGGTCCTGAAGGGAACAAAAAGGGCTCCCGGCCTTTGCGTCTCTTCTCTAACATTCCCCAAAAGGCATCGCAGTCCCGGAAGAGGTGTTTGTCATGCAACCTGCCAAAATAAAGTCCTGTAAAATCCTAGCTCTGCCTTTTTTTTAACGTGTTCTTACTTCCTATTTATGTAATCGCAGAAAGCAAGGAAAGAATAAATGTGTCTGGTTCCCACTATTGCTCTGTGCAGGCATTTTTAAAGCCTGCTGTAGTTCTATCCTCTTTTTCCGCTCCAAGCTTGACTTTTCCCCTCCTTTTTCGAGGTCTGCTGCTTTGGGTTTCCCAGGCAGGGCTGGGTTCCTCTGCAGGGGTCTTAGGAGTTGGTGCAGATTCTGCTTTTTCCGAAGGTGTATCAAAGTGTGCTGGCAAAAGGATTGTTTTCTCCAGGAAAAAGCTTTCTCTCAATGACCATCAATGCATGTATGTGTTTTAATCGTGTAACCAGGTGGATTAAGAAAAGCCGACACCTGTAGCAGAGTTTTGTTGGATCTGTGTCTGTGAGAAGTGGGCTGTGTGCTGGAGAGGGAGAGACCAAGAGATGCTGTTGGAGAGTGGCAACAGTGGCAGGTGTGAGCTGTTAAGTTGATGAGGGCTCAGAGCAGCCAGAGGTGTGAGCTGCTAACTTGATGAGGGCTCAGAGCAGACACAGGTGTGAGCTGTTAAGATGATGAGGAAGAGGGGCGGGTCCCTCTGGGGGGAGGTTAAGAGCGAGGCTTTGCCTCATCCTGCTTTTGCATGCAGCTGCTGGAGAAGAGGAGTTTATGGGGGGCTCCCAGGGCTGTCTCATGGAAGGACGGTGAGTACTTTGAACAGGGTTTGGGGGATCACCTGGGCACATCCTTTGGCCATTTACCCTGGGAAAGAAAACTCAGCAGTCCAGGTTCCTGATGTCAGTTTGTAGGGATCCCTTGGGTCTATCAGGGCAGCACAAGTTTGAGGTGGGGACAACTTCGATGTGGGGTCCATACTTCGATATAAGGATTCTTTGCAGTCGGGGCCAGGGGCCCCTGGGCACATCCTTTGGCCATTTTCCCTGGGAAAGAAAACTCAGCAGTCAAGGTTCCTGATGTCAGTTTGTAGGGCTTCCTTGGGTCTATCAGGGCAGCACAAGTTTGAGTTGGGGACAGCGTTGGTCTGCGGCGCATCCTTCGATATAAGGTTTTTTTGCAGTCAGGGCCAGGGGCCCAAGACCAGGGGCCCCTGGGCACTTCCTTTGGCCATTTTCCCTGGGAAAGAAAACTCAGCAGTCCAGGTTGCTGATGTCAGTTTGTAGGGCTCCCTTGGGTCTATCAGGGCAGCACAAGTTTGAGGTGGGGACAACTTCGGTGTGGGGTCCATCCTTCGATATAAGGATTCTTTGCAGTGATGTCCCTGCCCAGGGCCAGGGGCCCCTGGGCACATCCTTTTTCCATTTTCCCTGGGAAAGAAAACTCAGCAGTCCAGGTTCCTGATGTCAGTTTGTAGGGCTCCCTTGGGTCTATCAGGGCAGCACAAGTTTGAGGTGGGGACAGCTTTGGTGTGGGTTCCATCCTTCGATATAAGGATTCTTTGCAGAGAGGTCCCTGCCCAGGGCCAGGGTCCCCTGGGCACATCCTTTTTCCATTTTCCCTGGGAAAGAAAACTCAGCAGTCCAGGTTCCTGATGTCAGTTTGTAGGGCTCCCTTGGATGTATCAGGGCAGCAGAACTTTGAGGTGGGGACAACTTCGGTGTGGGGTCCATCCTTCGATATAAGGATTTTTTGCAGTCAGGGCCGGGGGCCCCGGGCACATCCTTTTTCCATTTTCCCTGGGAAAGAAAACTCAGCAGTCCAGGTTCCTGATGTCAGTTTGTAGGGCTCCCTTGGGTCTATCAGGGCAGCACAAGTTTGAGGTTGGGACAACTTTGGTGTGGGGTCCATCCTTCGATATAAGGATTTTTTGCAGTCATGGCCAGGGGCCCCTGGGCACATCCTTTTTCCATTTTCCCTGGGAAAGAAAACTCAGCAGTCCAGGTTCCTGATGTCAGTTTGTAGGGCTCCCTTGGGTCTATCAGGGCAGCACAAGTTTGAGGTGGGGACAACTTCGGTGTGGGGTGCATCCTTTGATATAAGGATTTTTTGCAGTCAGGGCCAGGGGCCCCTGGGCACATCCTTTTTCCATTTTCCCTGGGAAAGAAAACTCACCAGTCCAGGTTCCTGATGTCAGTTTGTAGGGCTCCCTTGGGTCTATCAGGGCAGCACAAGTTTGAGGTGGGCAGAAATTCGGTGTGGGGTCCATCCTTCGATATAAGGATTTTTTGCAGTCAGGGCCAGGGGCCCCTGGGCACATCCTTTTTCCATTTTCCCTGGGAAAAAAAACTCAGCAGTCCAGGTTCCTGATGTCAGTTTGTAGGGCTGCCTTGGGTCTATCAGGGCAGCATAAATTTGAGGTGGGGACAACTTCGGTGTGGGGTCCATCCTTCGATATAAGGATTCTTTGCAGTCAGGGCCAGGGGCCCCCGGGCACATCCTTTTTCCATTTTCCCTGGGAAAAAAAACTCAGCAGTCCAGGTTCTTGATGTCAGTTTGTAGGGCTCCCTTGGGTCTATCAGGGCAGCACAAGTTTGAGGTGGGCACAATTTCGGTGTGGGGTGCATACTTCGATATAAGGATTTTTTGCAGTTAGGGCCAGGGGCCCCCGGGCACATCCTTTTTCCATTTTCCCTGGGAAAGAAAACTCAGCAGTCCAGGTTCCGGATGTCAGTTTGTAGGGCTCCCTTGGGTGTATCAGGGCAGCACAAGTTTGAGGTGGGGACAACTTCGGTGTGGGGTCCATCCTTCGATATAAGGATTTTTTGCAGTCAGGGCCAGGAGCCCCTGGGCACATCCTTTTTCCATTTTCCCTGGGAAAGAAAACTCAGCAGTCCAGGTTGCTGATGTCAGTTTGTAGGGCTGCCTTGGGTCTATCAGGGCAGCACAAGTTTGAGGTGGGGACAACTTCGGTGTGGGGTCCATCCTTCGATATAAGAATTTTTTGCCGTGAGGCCCCTGCCCAGGGCCCAGGGGCCCCTGGGGACATCCTTTTTCAATTTTCCCTGGGAAAGAAAACTCAGCAGTCCAGGTTCCTGATGTCAGTTTGTAGGGCTCCCTTGGGTCTATCAGGGCAGCACAAGTTTGAGGTGGGGACAACTTCGGTGTGGGGTGCGTCCTTCGATATAATGATTTTTTGCAGTCAGGGCCAGGGGCCCCTGGGCACAACCTTTTTCCATTTTCCCTGGGAAAGAAAACTCAGCAGTCCAGGTTGCTGATGTCAGTTTGTAGGGCTCCCTTGGGTCTATCAGGGCAGCACAAGTTTGAGGTGGGGACAACTTCGGTGTGGGTTCCATCCTTCGATATAAGGATTTTTTGCAGTCAGGGCCAGGGGCCCCTAGGCACATCCTTTTTCCATTTTCCCTGGGAAAGAAAACTCAGCAGTCCAGGTTCCTGATGTCAGTTTGTACGGCTCCCTTGGGTGTATCAGGGCAGCACAAGTTTGAGGTGGGGACAACTTCGGTGTGGGGTCCATCCTTCGATATAAGGATTCTTTGCAGTGATGTCCCTGCCCAGGGCCAGGGGCCCCTGGGCACATCCTTTTTCAATTTTCCCTGGGAAAGAAAACTCAGCAGTCCAGGTTGCTGATGTCAGTTTGTAGGGCTCCCTTGGGTCTATCAGGGCAGCACAAGTTTGAGGTGGGGACAACTTCGGTGTGGGGTCCATCCTTTGATATTAGGATTTTTTGCAGTCATGGCCAGGGGCCCCCGGGCACATCCTTTTTCCATTTTCCCTGGGAAAGAAAACTCACCAGTCCAGGTTCCTGATGTCAGTTTCTAGGGTTCCCTTGGGTCTATCAGGGCAGCACAAGTTTGACGTGGGCAGAAATTCGGTTTCGGGTCCTTCCTTCGATATAAGGATTTTTTGCAGTCAGGGCCAGGGGCCCCTGGGCACATCCTTTTTCCATTTTCCCTGGGAAAGAAAACTCAGCAGTCCAGGTTCCTGATGTCAGTTTGTAGGGCTGCCTTGGGTCTATCAGGGCTGCATAAATTTGAGGTGGGGACAACTTCGGTGTGGGGTCCATCCTTCGATATAAGGATTCTTTGCAGTCAGGGCCAGGGGCCCCCGGGCACATCCTTTTTCCATTTTCCCTGGGAAAGAAAACTCAGCAGTCCAGGTTCTTGATGTCAGTTTTTAGGGCTCCCTTGGGTCTATCAGGGCAGCACAAGATTGAGGTGGGCACAACTTCGGTGTGGGGTGCATACTTCGATATAAGGATTCTTTGCAGTTAGGGCCAGGGGCCCCTGGGCACATCCTTTTTCCATTTTCCCTGGGAAAGAAAACTCAGCAGTCCAGGTTCCGGATGTCAGTTTGTAGGGCTCCCTTGGGTCTATCAGGGCAGCACAAGTTTGAGGTGGGCACAACTTCGGTGTGGGGTCCATCCTTCGATATAAGGATTTTTTGCAGTCAGGGGCACGGGCCCCTGGGCACATCCTTTTTCCATTTTCCCTGGGAAAGAAAACTCAGCAGTCCAGGTTCCTGATGTCAGTTTGTACGGCTCCCTTGGATGTATCAGGGCAGCACAAGTTTGAGGTGGGTACAACTTCGGTGTGGGGTCCATCCTTCGATATAAGGATTTTTTGCAGTCTGGGCCAGGGGCCCAGGGCCAGGGGCCCCTGGGCACATCCTTTTTCCATTTTCCCTGGGAAAGAAAACTCAGCAGTCCAGGTTCCTGATGTCAGTTTTTTTAGGGCTCCCTTGGGTCTATCAGGGCAGCACAAGTTTGAGGTGGGGACAGCTTCGGTGTGGGGTCCATCCTTCGATATAAGGATATTTTGCAGTCAGGGCCAGGGGCCCCTGGGCACATCCTTTTTCCATTTTCCCTGGGAAAGAAAACTCAGCAGTCCAGGTTCCTGATGTCAGTTTGTAGGGCTGCCTTGGGTCTATCAGGGCAGCACAAGTTTGAGGTGGGGACAACTTCGGTCTGGGGTCCATCCTTCGATATAAGGATTCTTTGCAGTCAGGGCCAGGGGCCCCCGGGCACATCCTTTTTCCATTTTCCCTGGGAAAGAAAACTCAGCAGTCCAGGTTCCGGATGTCAGTTTGTAGGGCTCCCTTGGGTCTATCAGGGCAGCACAAGTTTGAGGAGGGGACAACTTCGGTGTGGGGTCCATCCTTCGATATAAGGATTTTTTGCAGTGAGGTCCCTGCCCGGGGGCCCCTGGGCACACCCTTTTTCCATTTTCCCTGGGAAAGAAAACTCAGCAGTCCAGGTTCCTGATGTCAGTTTGTAGGGCTCCCTTGGGTCTATCAGGGCAGCACAAGTTTGAGGTGGGGACAACTTCCATGTGGGGTCCATACTTCGATATAAGGATTCTTTGCAGTCGGGGCCAGGGGCCCCTGGGCACATCCTTTTTCATTTTCCCTGGGAAAGAAAACTCAGCAGTCAAGGTTCCGGATGTCAGTTTGTAGGGCTTCCTTGGGTCTATCAGGGCAGCACAAGTTTGAGTTGGGGACAGCATTGGTCTGCGGTGCATCCTTCGATATAAGGTTTTTTTGCAGTCAGGGCCAGGGGCCCAAGACCAGGGGCCCCTGGGCACTTCCTTTGGCCATTTTCCCTGGGAAAGAAAACTCAGCAGTCCAGGTTCCTGATGTCAGTTTGTAGGGCTCCCTTGGGTCTATCAGGGCAGCACAAGTTTGAGGTGGGGACTTCAGTCTGGGCTCCATCCTTCGATATAAGGATTTTTTGAAGTGAGGACCTAGCCCAGGGCCAGGGGTCCCTGGGCACATTCTTTTTCAATCTTCCCTGGGAAAGAAAACTCAGCAGTCCAGGTTCCTGATGTCAGTTTGTAGGGCCCCCTTGGGTCTATCAGGGCAGCACAAGTTTGAGGTGGGGACAACTTCGGTGTGGGGTCCATCCTTCGATATAAGGATTTTTTGCAGTCAGGGCCAGGGGCCCCGGGCACATCCTTTTTCCATTTTCCCTGGGAAAGAAAACTCAGCAGTCCAGGTTCCTGATGTCAGTTTGTAGGGCTCCCTTGGGTCTATCAGGGCAGCACAAGTTTGAGGTTGGCACAACTTTGGTGTGGGGTCCATCCTTCGATATAAGGATTTTTTGCAGTCAGGGGCACGGGCCCCTGGGCACATCCTTTTTCCATTTTCCCTGGGAAAGAAAACTCAGCAGTCCAGGTTCCTGATGTCAGTTTGTAGGGCTCCCTTGGGTCTATCAGGGCAGCACAAGTTTGAGGTGGCGACAACTTCGGTGTGGGGTGCATCCTTTGATATAAGGATTTTTTGCAGTCAGGGCCAGGGGCCCCTGGGCACATCCTTTTTCCATTTTCCCTGGGAAAGAAATCTCAGCAGTCCAGGTTCCTGATGTCAGTTTCTAGGGCTCCCTTGGGTCTATCAGGGCAGCACAAGTTTGAGGTGGGGACAACTTCGGTGTGGGGTCCATCCTTCGATATAAGGATTTTTTGCAGTCAGGGGCATGGGCCCCTGGGCACATCCTTTTTCCATTTTCCCTGGGAAAGAAAACTGAGCAGTCCAGGTTCCTGATGTCAGTTTGTAGGGCTCCCTTGGATGTATCAGGGCAGCACAAGTTTGAGGTGGGGACAACTTCGGTGTGGGGTCCATCCTTCGATATAAGGATTTTTTGCAGTCTGGGCCAGGGGCCCAGGGCCAGGGGCCCCTGGGCACATCCTTTTTCCAGTTTCCCTGGGAAAGAAAACTCAGCAGTCCAGGTTCCTGATGTCAGTTTTTTTAGGGCTCCCTTGGGTCTATCAGGGCAGCACAAGTTTGAGGTGGGGACAACTTCGGTGTGGGGTCCATCCTTCGATATAAGGCTATTTTGCAGTCAGGGCCAGGGGCCCCTGGGCACATCCTTTTTCCATTTTCCCTGGGAAAGAAAACTCAGCAGTTCAGGTTCCGGATTGCAATTTGTAGGGCTCCCTTGGGTCTATCAGGGCAGCACAAGTTTGAGGTGGGCACAACTTCGGTGTGGGGTCCATCCTTCGATATAAGGATTTTTTGCAGTCAGGGGCACGGGCCCCTGGGCACATCCTTTTTCCATTTTCCCTGGGAAAGAAAACTCAGCAGTCCAGGTTCCTGATGTCAGTTTGTAGGGCTCCCTTCGGTCTATCAGGGCAGCACAAGTTTGAGGTGGGGACAACTTCGGTGTGGGGTCCATCCTTCGATATAAGGATTCTTTGCAGTCAGGGCCAGGGACCCCCTGGCACATCCTTTTTCAATTTTCCCTGGGAAAGAAAACTCAGCAGTCCAGGTTCCTGATGTCAGTTTGTAGGGCTCCCTTGGGTCTATCAGGGCAGCGCAAGTTTGAGGTGGGGACAACTTCGTTGTGGGGTCCATCCTTCGATATAAGGATTTTTTGCATTGAGGCCCCTGCCCAGGGCCAGGGGCCCCTGGGCACATCCTTTTTCCATTTTCCCTGGGAAAGAAAACTCAGCAGTCCAGGTTGCTGATGTCAGTTTGTAGGGCTCCCTTGGGTCTATCAGGGCAGCACAAGTTTGAGGTGGGGACAACTTCGGTGTGGGGTCCATCCTTCGATATAAGGATTCTTTGCAGTGATGTCCCTGCCCAGGGCCAGGGGCCCCTGGGCACATCCTTTTTCCATTTTCCCTGGGAAAGAAAACTCAGCAGTCCAGGTTCCTGATGTCAGTTTGTAGGGCTCCCTTGGGTCTATCAGGGCAGCACAAGTTTGAGGTGGGGACAACTTCGGTGTGGGGTCCATCCTTCGATATAAGGATTCTTTGCAGTCAGGGCCAGGGGCCCCCGGGCACATCCTTTTTCCATTTTCCCTGGGAAAGAAAACTCAGCAGTCCAGGTTGCTGATGTCAGTTTGTAGGGCTCCCTTGGGTCTATCAGGGCAGCACAAGTTTGAGGTGGGGACAACTTCGGTGTGGGGTCCATCCTTCGATATAAGGATTTTTGCAGTGATGTCCCTGCCCAGGGCCAGGGGCCCCTGGGCACATCCTTTTTCCATTTTCCCTGGGAAAGAAAACTCAGCAGTCCAGGTTCCTGATGTCAGTTTGTAGGGCTCCCTTGGGTCTATCAGGGCAGCACAAGTTTGAGGTGGGGACAACTTCGGTGTGGGGTCCATCCTTCGATATAAGGATTCTTTGCAGTCAGGGCCAGGGGCCCCCGGGCACATCCTTTTTCCATTTTCCCTGGGAAAGAAAACTCAGCAGTCCAGGTTCCTGATGTCAGTTTGTAGGGCTCCCTTGGATGTATCAGGGCAGCACAAGTTTGAGGTGGGGACAACTTCGGTGTGGGGTCCATCCTTCGATATAAGGATTTTTTGCAGTCAGGGCCAGGCGCCCCGGGCACATCCTTTTTCCATTTTCCCTGGGAAAGAAAACTCAGCAGTCCAGGTTCCTGATGTCAGTTTGTAGGGCTCCCTTGGGTCTATCAGGGCAGCACAAGTTTGAGGTGGGGACAACTTCGGTGTGGGGTGCATCCTTTGATATAAGGATTTTTTGCAGTCAGGGCCAGGGGCCCCTGGGCACATCCTTTTTCCATTTTCCCTGGGAAAGAAAACTCACCAGTCCAGGTTCCTGATGTCAGTTTGTAGGGCTCCCTTGGGTCTATCAGGGCAGCACAAGTTTGACGTGGGCAGAAATTCGGTGTGGGGTCCATCCTTCGATATAAGGATTTTTTGCAGTCAGGGCCAGGGGCCCCTGGGGACATCCTTTTTCCATTTTCCCTGGGAAAAAAAACTCAGCAGTCCAGGTTCCTGATGTCAGTTTGTAGGGCTCCCTTGGGTCTATCAGGGCAGCACAAGTTTGAGGTGGGGACAACTTCGGTGTGGGGTCCATCCTTCGATATAAGGATTTTTTGCAGTCTGGGCCAGGGGCCCAGGGCCAGGGGCCCCTGGGCACATCCTTTTTCCATTTTCCCTGGGAAAGAAAACTCAGCAGTCCAGGTTCCTGATGTCAGTTTTTTTAGGGCTCCCTTGGGTCTATCAGGGCAGCACAAGTTTGAGGTGGGGACAGCTTCGGTGTGGGGTCCATCCTTCGATATAAGGATATTTTGCAGTCAGGGCCAGGGGCCCCTGGGCACAACCTTTTTCCATTTTCCCTGGGAAAGAAAACTCAGCAGTCCAGGTTCCTGATGTCAGTTTGTAGGGCTCCATTCGGTCTATCAGGGCAGCACAAGTTTGAGGTGGGGACAACTTCGGTGTGGGGTCCATCCTTCGATATAAGGATTTTTTGCAGTCAGGGCCAGGGGCCCAGGGCCAGGGGCCCCTGGTCACATCCTTTTTCCATTTTCCCTGGGTAAGAAAACTCAGCAGTCCAGGTTCCTGATGTCAGTTTGTAGGGCTCCCTTCGGTCTATCAGGGCAGCACAAGTTTGAGGTGGGGACAACTTCGGTGTGGGGTCCATCCTTCGATATAAGGATTTTTTGCAGTCAGGGGCACGGGCCCCTGGGCACATCCTTTTTCCATTTTCCCTGGGAAAGAAAACTGAGCAGTCCAGGTTCCTGATGTCAGTTTGTAGGGCTCCCTTGGATGTATCAGGGCAGCACAAGTTTGAGGTGGGGACAACTTCGGTGTGGGGTCCATCCTTCGATATAAGGATTTTTTGCAGTCTGGGCCAGGGGCCCAGGGCCAGGGGCCCCTGGGCACATCCTTTTTCCAGTTTCCCTGGGAAAGAAAACTCAGCAGTCCAGGTTCCTGATGTCAGTTTTTTTAGGGCTCCCTTGGGTCTATCAGGGCAGCACAAGTTTGAGGTGGGGACAACTTCGGTGTGGGGTCCATCCTTCGATATAAGGCTATTTTGCAGTCAGGGCCAGGGGCCCCTGGGCACATCCTTTTTCCATTTTCCCTGGGAAAGAAAACTCAGCAGTTCAGGTTCCGGATTGCAATTTGTAGGGCTCCCTTGGGTCTATCAGGGCAGCACAAGTTTGAGGTGGGCACAACTTCGGTGTGGGGTCCATCCTTCGATATAAGGATTTTTTGCAGTCAGGGGCACGGGCCCCTGGGCACATCCTTTTTCCATTTTCCCTGGGAAAGAAAACTCAGCAGTCCAGGTTCCTGATGTCAGTTTGTAGGGCTCCCTTCGGTCTATCAGGGCAGCACAAGTTTGAGGTGGGGACAACTTCGGTGTGGGGTCCATCCTTCGATATAAGGATTCTTTGCAGTCAGGGCCAGGGACCCCCTGGCACATCCTTTTTCAATTTTCCCTGGGAAAGAAAACTCAGCAGTCCAGGTTCCTGATGTCAGTTTGTAGGGCTCCCTTGGGTCTATCAGGGCAGCGCAAGTTTGAGGTGGGGACAACTTCGTTGTGGGGTCCATCCTTCGATATAAGGATTTTTTGCATTGAGGCCCCTGCCCAGGGCCAGGGGCCCCTGGGCACATCCTTTTTCCATTTTCCCTGGGAAAGAAAACTCAGCAGTCCAGGTTGCTGATGTCAGTTTGTAGGGCTCCCTTGGGTCTATCAGGGCAGCACAAGTTTGAGGTGGGGACAACTTCGGTGTGGGGTCCATCCTTCGATATAAGGATTCTTTGCAGTGATGTCCCTGCCCAGGGCCAGGGGCCCCTGGGCACATCCTTTTTCCATTTTCCCTGGGAAAGAAAACTCAGCAGTCCAGGTTCCTGATGTCAGTTTGTAGGGCTCCCTTGGGTCTATCAGGGCAGCACAAGTTTGAGGTGGGGACAACTTCGGTGTGGGGTCCATCCTTCGATATAAGGATTCTTTGCAGTCAGGGCCAGGGGCCCCCGGGCACATCCTTTTTCCATTTTCCCTGGGAAAGAAAACTCAGCAGTCCAGGTTGCTGATGTCAGTTTGTAGGGCTCCCTTGGGTCTATCAGGGCAGCACAAGTTTGAGGTGGGGACAACTTCGGTGTGGGGTCCATCCTTCGATATAAGGATTCTTTGCAGTGATGTCCCTGCCCAGGGCCAGGGGCCCCTGGGCACATCCTTTTTCCATTTTCCCTGGGAAAGAAAACTCAGCAGTCCAGGTTCCTGATGTCAGTTTGTAGGGCTCCCTTGGGTCTATCAGGGCAGCACAAGTTTGAGGTGGGGACAACTTCGGTGTGGGGTCCATCCTTCGATATAAGGATTCTTTGCAGTCAGGGCCAGGGGCCCCCGGGCACATCCTTTTTCCATTTTCCCTGGGAAAGAAAACTCAGCAGTCCAGGTTCCTGATGTCAGTTTGTAGGGCTCCCTTGGATGTATCAGGGCAGCACAAGTTTGAGGTGGGGACAACTTCGGTGTGGGGTCCATCCTTCGATATAAGGATTTTTTGCAGTCAGGGCCAGGCGCCCCGGGCACATCCTTTTTCCATTTTCCCTGGGAAAGAAAACTCAGCAGTCCAGGTTCCTGATGTCAGTTTGTAGGGCTCCCTTGGGTCTATCAGGGCAGCACAAGTTTGAGGTGGGGACAACTTCGGTGTGGGGTGCATCCTTTGATATAAGGATTTTTTGCAGTCAGGGCCAGGGGCCCCTGGGCACATCCTTTTTCCATTTTCCCTGGGAAAGAAAACTCACCAGTCCAGGTTCCTGATGTCAGTTTGTAGGGCTCCCTTGGGTCTATCAGGGCAGCACAAGTTTGACGTGGGCAGAAATTCGGTGTGGGGTCCATCCTTCGATATAAGGATTTTTTGCAGTCAGGGCCAGGGGCCCCTGGGGACATCCTTTTTCCATTTTCCCTGGGAAAAAAAACTCAGCAGTCCAGGTTCCTGATGTCAGTTTGTAGGGCTCCCTTGGGTCTATCAGGGCAGCACAAGTTTGAGGTGGGGACAACTTCGGTGTGGGGTCCATCCTTCGATATAAGGATTTTTTGCAGTCTGGGCCAGGGGCCCAGGGCCAGGGGCCCCTGGGCACATCCTTTTTCCATTTTCCCTGGGAAAGAAAACTCAGCAGTCCAGGTTCCTGATGTCAGTTTTTTTAGGGCTCCCTTGGGTCTATCAGGGCAGCACAAGTTTGAGGTGGGGACAGCTTCGGTGTGGGGTCCATCCTTCGATATAAGGATATTTTGCAGTCAGGGCCAGGGGCCCCTGGGCACAACCTTTTTCCATTTTCCCTGGGAAAGAAAACTCAGCAGTCCAGGTTCCTGATGTCAGTTTGTAGGGCTCCATTCGGTCTATCAGGGCAGCACAAGTTTGAGGTGGGGACAACTTCGGTGTGGGGTCCATCCTTCGATATAAGGATTTTTTGCAGTCAGGGCCAGGGGCCCAGGGCCAGGGGCCCCTGGTCACATCCTTTTTCCATTTTCCCTGGGTAAGAAAACTCAGCAGTCCAGGTTCCTGATGTCAGTTTGTAGGGCTCCCTTCGGTCTATCAGGGCAGCACAAGTTTGAGGTGGGGACAACTTCGGTGTGGGGTCCATCCTTCGATATAAGGATTCTTTGCAGTCAGGGCCAGGACCCCCTGGCACATCCTTTTTCAATTTTCCCTGGGAAAGAAAACTCAGCAGTCCAGGTTCCTGATGTCAGTTTGTAGGGCTGCCTTGGGTCTATCAGGGCAGCACAAGTTTGAGGTGGGGACAACTTCGCTGTGGGGTCCATCTTTCGATATAAGGATTTTTTGCATTGAGGCCCCTGCCCAGGGCCAGGGGCCCCTGGGCACATCCTTTTTCCATTTTCCCTGGGAAAGAAAACTCAGCAGTCCAGGTTGCTGATGTCAGTTTGTAGGGCTCCCTTGGGTGTATCAGGGCAGCACAAGTTTGAGGTGGGGACAGCTTCGGTGTGGGGTCCATCCTTCGATATAAGGATTTTTTGCAGTCAGGGCCAGGGGCCCAGGGCCAGGGGCCCCTGGGCACATCCTTTTTCCATTTTCCCTGGGAAAGAAAACTCAGCAGTCCAGGTTCCTGATGTCAGTTTGTAGGGCTCCCTTGGGTCTATCAGGGCAGCACAAGTTTGAGGTGGGGACAGCTTCGGTGTGGGTTCCATCCTTCGATATAAGGATTTTTTGCAGTCAGGGCCAGGGGCCCCTGGGCACATCCTTTTTCCATTTTCCCTGGGAAAGAAAACTCAGCAGTCCAGGTTCCTGATGTCAGTTTGTAGGGCTCCCTTGGGTCTATCAGGGCAGCACAAGTTTGAGGTGGGGACAACTTCGGTGTGGGGTCCATCCTTCGATATAAGGATTCTGTACAGTGATGTCCCTGCCCAGCGCCAGGGGCCCCTGGGCACATCCTTTTTCAATTTTCCCTGGGAAAGAAAACTCAGCAGTCCAGGTTCCTGATGTCAGTTTGTAGGGCTCCCTTGGGTCTATCAGGGCAGCACAAGTTTGAGGTGGGGACAACTTCGGTGTGGGGTCCATCATTTGATATTAGGATTTTTTGAAGTCATGGCCAGGGGCCCCCGGGCACATCCTCTTTCCATTTTCCCTGGGAAAGAAAACTCAGCAGTCCAGGTTCCTGATGTCACTTTGTAGGGCTCCCTTGGGTCTATCAGGGCAGCACAAGTTTGACGTGGGGACAACTTCTGTGTGGGGTCCATCCTTCGATATAAGGATTCTTTGCAGTTATGTCCCTGCCCAGGGCCAGTGGCCCCTGGGCACATCCTTTTTCCATTTTCCCTGAGAAAGAAAACTCAGCAGTCCAGGTTCCGGATGTCAGTTTGTAGGGCTCCCTTGGGTCTATCAGGGCAGCACAAGTTTGAGGTGGGCACAACTTCGGTGTTGGGTCCATCCTTCGATATAAGGATTTTTTGCAGTCAGGGGCACGGGCCCCTGGGCACATCCTTTTTCCATTTTCCCTGGGAAAGAAAACTGAGCAGTCCAGGTTCCTGATGTCAGTTTGTAGGGCTCCCTTGGATGTATCAGGGCAGCACAAGTTTGAGGTGGGGACAACTTCGGTGTGGGGTCCATCCTTCGATATAAGGATTTTTTGCAGTCTGGGCCAGGGGCCCAGGGCCAGGGGCCCCTGGGCACATCCTTTTTCCAGTTTCCCTGGGAAAGAAAACTCAGCAGTCCAGGTTCCTGATGTCAGTTTTTTTAGGGCTCCCTTGGGTCTATCAGGGCAGCACAAGTTTGAGGTGGGGACAACTTCGGTGTGGGGTCCATCCTTCGATATAAGGCTATTTTGCAGTCAGGGCCAGGGGCCCCTGGGCACATCCTTTTTCCATTTTCCCTGGGAAAGAAAACTCAGCAGTTCAGGTTCCGGATTGCAGTTTGTAGGGCTCCCTTGGGTCTATCAGGGCAGCACAAGTTTGAGGTGGGCACAACTTCGGTGTGGGGTCCATCCTTCGATATAAGGATTTTTTGCAGTCAGGGGCACGGGCCCCTGGGCACATCCTTTTTCCATTTTCCCTGGGAAAGAAAACTCAGCAGTCCAGGTTCCTGATGTCAGTTTGTAGGGCTCCCTTCGGTCTATCAGGGCAGCACAAGTTTGAGGTGGGGACAACTTCGGTGTGGGGTCCATCCTTCGATATAAGGATTCTTTGCAGTCAGGGCCAGGGACCCCCTGGCACATCCTTTTTCAATTTTCCCTGGGAAAGAAAACTCAGCAGTCCAGGTTCCTGATGTCAATTTGTAGGGCTCCCTTGGGTCTATCAGGGCAGCGCAAGTTTGAGGTGGGGACAACTTCGTTGTGGGGTCCATCCTTCGATATAAGGATTTTTTGCATTGAGGCCTCTGCCCAGGGCCAGGGGCCCCTGGGCACATCCTTTTTCCATTTTCCCTGGGAAAGAAAACTCAGCAGTCCAGGTTGCTGATGTCAGTTTGTAGGGCTCCCTTGGGTCTATCAGGGCAGCACAAGTTTGAGGTGGGGACAGCTTCGGTGTGGGGTCCATCCTTCGATATAAGGATTTTTTGCAGTCAGGGCCAGGAGCCCCTGGGCACATCCTTTTTCCATTTTCCCTGGGAAAGAAAACTCAGCAGTCCAGGTTCCTGATGTCACTTTGTAGGGCTCCCTTGGGTCTATCAGGGCAGCACAAGTTTGAGGTGGGGACAACTTCGGTGTGGGGTCCATCCTTCGATATAAGGATTCTTTGCAGTGATGTCCCTGCCCAGGGCCAGGGGCCCCTGGGCACATCCTTTTTCCATTTTCCCTGGGAAAGAAAACTCAGCAGTCCAGGTTCCTGATGTCAGTTTGTAGGGCTCCCTTGGGTCTATCAGGGCAGCACAAGTTTGAGGTGGGGACAACTTCGGTGTGGGGTCCATCCTTCGATATAAGGATTCTTTGCAGTCAGGGCCAGGGGCCCCCGGGCACATCCTTTTTCCATTTTCCCTGGGAAAGAAAACTCAGCAGTCCAGGTTCCTGATGTCAGTTTGTAGGGCTCCCTTGGGTCTATCAGGGCAGCACAAGTTTGAGGTGGGGACAGCTTCGGTGTGGGTTCCATCCTTCGATATAAGGATTCTATGCAGTGAGGTCCCTGCCCAGGGCCAGGGGCCCCTGGGCACATCCTTTTTCCATTTTCCCTGGGAAAGAAAACTCAGCAGTCCAGGTTCCTGATGTCAGTTTGTAGGGCTCCCTTGGATGTATCAGGGCAGCACAAGTTTGAGGTGGGGACAACTTCGGTGTGGGGTCCATCCTTCGATATAAGGATTTTTTGCAGTCAGGGCCAGGCGCCCCGGGCACATCCTTTTTCCATTTTCCCTGGGAAAGAAAACTCAGCAGTCCAGGTTCCTGATGTCAGTTTGTAGGGCTCCCTTGGGTCTATCAGGGCAGCACAAGTTTGAGGTGGGGACAACTTCGGTGTGGGGTGCATCCTTTGATATAAGGATTTTTTGCAGTCAGGGCCAGGGGCCCCTGGGCACATCCTTTTTCCATTTTCCCTGGGAAAGAAAACTCAGCAGTCCAGGTTCCTGATGTCAGTTTGTAGGGCTCCCTTGGGTCTATCAGGGCAGCACAAGTTTGAGGTGGGGACAACTTCGGTGTGGGGTCCATCCTTCAATATAAGGATTTTTTGCAGTCTGGGCCAGGGGCCCAGGGCCAGGGGCCCCTGGGCACATCCTTTTTCCATTTTCCCTGGGAAAGAAAACTCAGCAGTCCAGGTTCCTGATGTCAGTTTTTTTAGGGCTCCCTTGGGTCTATCAGGGCAGCACAAGTTTGAGGTGGGGACAGCTTCGGTGTGGGGTCCATCCTTCGCTATAAGGATATTTTGCAGTCAGGGCCAGGGGCCCCTGGGCACATCCTTTTTCCATTTTCCCTGGGAAAGAAAACTCAGCAGTCCAGGTTCCTGATGTCAGTTTGTAGGGCTCCATTCGGTCTATCAGGGCAGCACAAGTTTGAGGTGGGGACAACTTCGGTGTGGGGTCCATCCTTCGATATAAGGATTTTTTGCAGTCAGGGCCAGGGGCCCAGGGCCAGGGGCCCCTGGTCACATCCTTTTTCCATTTTCCCTGGGAAAGAAAACTCAGCAGTCCAGGTTCCTGATGTCAGTTTGTAGGGCTCCCTTGGGTCTATCAGGGCAGCACAAGTTTGAGGTGGGGACAACTTCGGTGTGGGGTCCATCCTTCGATATAAGGATTCTTTGCAGTCAGGGCCAGGGACCCCCTGGCACATCCTTTTTCAATTTTCCCTGGGAAAGAAAACTCAGCAGTCCAGGTTCCTGATGTCAGTTTGTAGGGCTGCCTTGGGTCTATCAGGGCAGCACAAGTTTGAGGTGGGGACAACTTCGCTGTGGGGTCCATCTTTCGATATAAGGATTTTTTGCATTGAGGCCCCTGCCCAGGGCCAGGGGCCCCTGGGCACATCCTTTTTCTATTTTCCCTGGGAAAGAAAACTCAGCAGTCCAGGTTGCTGATGTCAGTTTGTAGGGCTCCCTTGGGTGTATCAGGGCAGCACAAGTTTGAGGTGGGGACAGCTTCGGTGTGGGGTCCATCCTTCGATATAAGGATTTTTTGCAGTCAGGGCCAGGGGCCCAGGGCCAGGGGCCCCTGGGCACATCCTTTTTCCATTTTCCCTGGGAAAGAAAACTCAGCAGTCCAGGTTCCTGATGTCAGTTTGTAGGGCTCCCTTGGGTCTATCAGGGCAGCACAAGTTTGAGGTGGGGACAGCTTCGGTGTGGGTTCCATCCTTCGATATAAGGATTTTTTGCAGTCAGGGCCAGGGGCCCCTGGGCACATCCTTTTTCCATTTTCCCTGGGAAAGAAAACTCAGCAGTCCAGGTTCCTGATGTCAGTTTGTAGGGCTCCCTTGGGTCTATCAGGGCAGCACAAGTTTGAGGTGGGGACAACTTCGGTGTGGGGTCCATCCTTCGATATAAGGATTCTGTACAGTGATGTCCCTGCCCAGCGCCAGGGGCCCCTGGGCACATCCTTTTTCAATTTTCCCTGGGAAAGAAAACTCAGCAGTCCAGGTTCCTGATGTCAGTTTGTAGGGCTCCCTTGGGTCTATCAGGGCAGCACAAGTTTGAGGTGGGGACAACTTCGGTGTGGGGTCCATCATTTGATATTAGGATTTTTTGAAGTCATGGCCAGGGGCCCCCGGGCACATCCTCTTTCCATTTTCCCTGGGAAAGAAAACTCAGCAGTCCAGGTTCCTGATGTCACTTTGTAGGGCTCCCTTGGGTCTATCAGGGCAGCACAAGTTTGACGTGGGGACAACTTCTGTGTGGGGTCCATCCTTCGATATAAGGATTCTTTGCAGTTATGTCCCTGCCCAGGGCCAGTGGCCCCTGGGCACATCCTTTTTCCATTTTCCCTGAGAAAGAAAACTCAGCAGTCCAGGTTCCGGATGTCAGTTTGTAGGGCTCCCTTGGGTCTATCAGGGCAGCACAAGTTTGAGGTGGGGACAACTTCGGTGTGGGGTCCATCCTTTGATATTAGGATTTTTTGCAGTCATGGCCAGGGGCCCCCGGGCACATCCTTTTTCCATTTTCCCTGGGAAAGAAAACTCAGCAGTCCAGGTTCCTGATGTCAGTTTGTAGGGCTCCCTTGGGTGTATCAGGGCAGCACAAGTTTGAGGTGGGGACAACTTCGGTGTGGGGTCCATCCTTCGATATAAGGATTTTTTGCAGTCAGGGCCAGGGGCCCCCGGGCACATCCTTTTTCCATTTTCCCTGGGAAAGAAAACTCAGCAGTCCAGGTTCCTGATGTCAGTTTGTAGGACTCCCTTGGGTCTATCAGGGCAGCACAAGTTTGAGGTGGGGACAACTTCGGTGTGGGGTCCATCCTTCGATATAAGGATTTTTTGCAGTCAGGGCCGGGGGCCCCTGGGCACATCCTTTTTCCATTTTCCCTGGGAAAGAAAACTCAGCAGTCCAGGTTCCTGATGTCAGTTTGTAGGGCTCCCTTGGATGTATCAGGGCAGCAAAAGTTTGAGGTGGGGACAACTTCGGTGTGGGGTGCATCCTTCGATATAAGGATTTTTTGCAGTCAGGGCCAGGGTCCCAGGGCCAGGGCCCCTGGGCACATCCTTTTTCCATTTTCCCTGGGAAAGAAAACTCAGCAGTCCAGGTTCCTGATGTCAGTTTGTAGGGCTCCCTTGGGTCTATCAGGGCAGCACAAGTTTGAGGTGGGGACAGCTTCGGTGTGGGTTCCATCCTTCGATATAAGGATTTTTTGCAGTCAGGGCCAGGGGCCCCTGGGCACATCCTTTTTCCATTTTCCCTGGGAAAGAAAACTCAGCAGTCCAGGTTCCTGATGTCAGTTTGTAGGGCTCCCTTGGGTCTATCAGGGCAGCACAAGTTTGAGGTGGGGACAACTTCGGTGTGGGGTCCATCCTTCGATATAAGGATTCTGTACAGTGATGTCCCTGCCCAGCGCCAGGGGCCCCTGGGCACATCCTTTTTCAATTTTCCCTGGGAAAGAAAACTCAGCAGTCCAGGTTCCTGATGTCAGTTTGTAGGGCTCCCTTGGGTCTATCAGGGCAGCACAAGTTTGAGGTGGGGACAACTTCGGTGTGGGGTCCATCATTTGATATTAGGATTTTTTGAAGTCATGGCCAGGGGCCCCCGGGCACATCCTCTTTCCATTTTCCCTGGGAAAGAAAACTCAGCAGTCCAGGTTCCTGATGTCACTTTGTAGGGCTCCCTTGGGTCTATCAGGGCAGCACAAGTTTGACGTGGGGACAACTTCTGTGTGGGGTCCATCCTTCGATATAAGGATTCTTTGCAGTTATGTCCCTGCCCAGGGCCAGTGGCCCCTGGGCACATCCTTTTTCCATTTTCCCTGAGAAAGAAAACTCAGCAGTCCAGGTTCCGGATGTCAGTTTGTAGGGCTCCCTTGGGTCTATCAGGGCAGCACAAGTTTGAGGTGGGCACAACTTCGGTGTTGGGTCCATCCTTCGATATAAGGATTTTTTGCAGTCAGGGGCACGGGCCCCTGGGCACATCCTTTTTCCATTTTCCCTGGGAAAGAAAACTGAGCAGTCCAGGTTCCTGATGTCAGTTTGTAGGGCTCCCTTGGATGTATCAGGGCAGCACAAGTTTGAGGTGGGGACAACTTCGGTGTGGGGTCCATCCTTCGATATAAGGATTTTTTGCAGTCTGGGCCAGGGGCCCAGGGCCAGGGGCCCCTGGGCACATCCTTTTTCCAGTTTCCCTGGGAAAGAAAACTCAGCAGTCCAGGTTCCTGATGTCAGTTTTTTTAGGGCTCCCTTGGGTCTATCAGGGCAGCACAAGTTTGAGGTGGGGACAACTTCGGTGTGGGGTCCATCCTTCGATATAAGGCTATTTTGCAGTCAGGGCCAGGGGCCCCTGGGCACATCCTTTTTCCATTTTCCCTGGGAAAGAAAACTCAGCAGTTCAGGTTCCGGATTGCAGTTTGTAGGGCTCCCTTGGGTCTATCAGGGCAGCACAAGTTTGAGGTGGGCACAACTTCGGTGTGGGGTCCATCCTTCGATATAAGGATTTTTTGCAGTCAGGGGCACGGGCCCCTGGGCACATCCTTTTTCCATTTTCCCTGGGAAAGAAAACTCAGCAGTCCAGGTTCCTGATGTCAGTTTGTAGGGCTCCCTTCGGTCTATCAGGGCAGCACAAGTTTGAGGTGGGGACAACTTCGGTGTGGGGTCCATCCTTCGATATAAGGATTCTTTGCAGTCAGGGCCAGGGACCCCCTGGCACATCCTTTTTCAATTTTCCCTGGGAAAGAAAACTCAGCAGTCCAGGTTCCTGATGTCAGTTTGTAGGGCTCCCTTGGGTCTATCAGGGCAGCGCAAGTTTGAGGTGGGGACAACTTCGTTGTGGGGTCCATCCTTCGATATAAGGATTTTTTGCAGTCAGGGCCAGGCGCCCCGGGCACATCCTTTTTCCATTTTCCCTGGGAAAGAAAACTCAGCAGTCCAGGTTCCTGATGTCAGTTTGTAGGGCTCCCTTGGGTCTATCAGGGCAGCACAAGTTTGAGGTGGGGACAACTTCGGTGTGGGGTGCATCCTTTGATATAAGGATTTTTTGCAGTCAGGGCCAGGGGCCCCTGGGCACATCCTTTTTCCATTTTCCCTGGGAAAGAAAACTCAGCAGTCCAGGTTCCTGATGTCAGTTTGTAGGGCTCCCTTGGGTCTATCAGGGCAGCACAAGTTTGAGGTGGGGACAACTTCGGTGTGGGGTCCATCCTTCAATATAAGGATTTTTTGCAGTCTGGGCCAGGGGCCCAGGGCCAGGGGCCCCTGGGCACATCCTTTTTCCATTTTCCCTGGGAAAGAAAACTCAGCAGTCCAGGTTCCTGATGTCAGTTTTTTTAGGGCTCCCTTGGGTCTATCAGGGCAGCACAAGTTTGAGGTGGGGACAGCTTCGGTGTGGGGTCCATCCTTCGCTATAAGGATATTTTGCAGTCAGGGCCAGGGGCCCCTGGGCACATCCTTTTTCCATTTTCCCTGGGAAAGAAAACTCAGCAGTCCAGGTTCCTGATGTCAGTTTGTAGGGCTCCATTCGGTCTATCAGGGCAGCACAAGTTTGAGGTGGGGACAACTTCGGTGTGGGGTCCATCCTTCGATATAAGGATTTTTTGCAGTCAGGGCCAGGGGCCCAGGGCCAGGGGCCCCTGGTCACATCCTTTTTCCATTTTCCCTGGGAAAGAAAACTCAGCAGTCCAGGTTCCTGATGTCAGTTTGTAGGGCTCCCTTGGGTCTATCAGGGCAGCACAAGTTTGAGGTGGGGACAACTTCGGTGTGGGGTCCATCCTTCGATATAAGGATTCTTTGCAGTCAGGGCCAGGGACCCCCTGGCACATCCTTTTTCAATTTTCCCTGGGAAAGAAAACTCAGCAGTCCAGGTTCCTGATGTCAGTTTGTAGGGCTGCCTTGGGTCTATCAGGGCAGCACAAGTTTGAGGTGGGGACAACTTCGCTGTGGGGTCCATCTTTCGATATAAGGATTTTTTGCATTGAGGCCCCTGCCCAGGGCCAGGGGCCCCTGGGCACATCCTTTTTCTATTTTCCCTGGGAAAGAAAACTCAGCAGTCCAGGTTGCTGATGTCAGTTTGTAGGGCTCCCTTGGGTGTATCAGGGCAGCACAAGTTTGAGGTGGGGACAGCTTCGGTGTGGGGTCCATCCTTCGATATAAGGATTTTTTGCAGTCAGGGCCAGGGGCCCAGGGCCAGGGGCCCCTGGGCACATCCTTTTTCCATTTTCCCTGGGAAAGAAAACTCAGCAGTCCAGGTTCCTGATGTCAGTTTGTAGGGCTCCCTTGGGTCTATCAGGGCAGCACAAGTTTGAGGTGGGGACAGCTTCGGTGTGGGTTCCATCCTTCGATATAAGGATTTTTTGCAGTCAGGGCCAGGGGCCCCTGGGCACATCCTTTTTCCATTTTCCCTGGGAAAGAAAACTCAGCAGTCCAGGTTCCTGATGTCAGTTTGTAGGGCTCCCTTGGGTCTATCAGGGCAGCACAAGTTTGAGGTGGGGACAACTTCGGTGTGGGGTCCATCCTTCGATATAAGGATTCTGTACAGTGATGTCCCTGCCCAGCGCCAGGGGCCCCTGGGCACATCCTTTTTCAATTTTCCCTGGGAAAGAAAACTCAGCAGTCCAGGTTCCTGATGTCAGTTTGTAGGGCTCCCTTGGGTCTATCAGGGCAGCACAAGTTTGAGGTGGGGACAACTTCGGTGTGGGGTCCATCATTTGATATTAGGATTTTTTGAAGTCATGGCCAGGGGCCCCCGGGCACATCCTCTTTCCATTTTCCCTGGGAAAGAAAACTCAGCAGTCCAGGTTCCTGATGTCAGTTTGTAGGGCTCCCTTGGGTCTATCAGGGCAGCACAAGTTTGACGTGGGGACAACTTCTGTGTGGGGTCCATCCTTCGATATAAGGATTCTTTGCAGTTATGTCCCTGCCCAGGGCCAGTGGCCCCTGGGCACATCCTTTTTCCATTTTCCCTGAGAAAGAAAACTCAGCAGTCCAGGTTCCGGATGTCAGTTTGTAGGGCTCCCTTGGGTCTATCAGGGCAGCACAAGTTTGAGGTGGGGACAACTTCGGTGTGGGGTCCATCCTTTGATATTAGGATTTTTTGCAGTCATGGCCAGGGGCCCCCGGGCACATCCTTTTTCCATTTTCCCTGGGAAAGAAAACTCAGCAGTCCAGGTTCCTGATGTCAGTTTGTAGGGCTCCCTTGGGTGTATCAGGGCAGCACAAGTTTGAGGTGGGGACAACTTCGGTGTGGGGTCCATCCTTCGATATAAGGATTTTTTGCAGTCAGGGCCAGGGGCCCCCGGGCACATCCTTTTTCCATTTTCCCTGGGAAAGAAAACTCAGCAGTCCAGGTTCCTGATGTCAGTTTGTAGGACTCCCTTGGGTCTATCAGGGCAGCACAAGTTTGAGGTGGGACAACTTCGGTGTGGGGTCCATCCTTCGATATAAGGATTTTTTGCAGTCAGGGCCGGGGGCCCCTGGGCACATCCTTTTTCCATTTTCCCTGGGAAAGAAAACTCAGCAGTCCAGGTTCCTGATGTCAGTTTGTAGGGCTCCCTTGGATGTATCAGGGCAGCAAAAGTTTGAGGTGGGGACAACTTCGGTGTGGGGTGCATCCTTCGATATAAGGATTTTTTGCAGTCAGGGCCAGGGTCCCAGGGCCAGGGCCCCTGGGCACATCCTTTTTCCATTTTCCCTGGGAAAGAAAACTCAGCAGTCCAGGTTCCTGATGTCAGTTTGTAGGGCTCCATTGGGTCTATCAGGGCAGCACAAGTTTGAGGTGGGGACAACTTCGGTGTGGGGTCCATCCTTCGATATAAGGATTTTTTGCAGTCATGGCCAGGGGCCCCCGGGCACATCCTTTTTCCATTTTCCCTGGGAGAGAAAACTTAGCAGTCCAGGTTCCGGATGTCAGTTTGTAGGGCTCCCTTGGGTCTATCAGGGTAGCACAAGTTTGAGGTGGGGACAACTTCGGTGTGGGGTCCATCCTTCGATATAAGGATTCTTTGCAGTGATGTCGCAGCCCAGGGCCAGAGGCCCCTGGGCACACCTTTTTTCCATTTTCCCTGGGAAAGAAAACTCAGCAGTCCAGGTTCCTGATGTCAGTTTGTAGGGCTCCCTTGGATGTATCAGGGCAGCACAAGTTTGAGGTGGGGACAACTTCGGTGTGGGGTCCATCCTTCGATATAAGGATTTTTTGCAGTCAGGGCCAGGGGCCCCTGGGCACATCCTTTTTCCATTTTCCCTGGGAAAGAAAACACAGCAGTCCAGGTTCCTGATGTCAGTTTGTAGGGCTCCCTTGGGTCTATCAAGGCAGCACAAGTTTGAGGTGGGGACAACTTCGGTGTGGGGTCCATCCTTCGATATAAGGATTTTTTGCAGTCAGGGCCAGGGGCCCCTGGGCACATCCTTTTCCCATTTCCCCTGGGAAAGAAAACTCAGCAGTCCAGGTTCCTGATGTCAGTTTGTAGGGCTCCCTTGGGTCTATCAGGGCAGCACAAGTTTGAGGTGGGCACAACTTTGGTGTGGGGTGCATCCTTTGATATAAGGATTTTTTGCAGTGAGGTCCCTGCCCAGGGCCAGGGGCCCCTGGGCACATCCTTTTTCAATTTTCCCTGGGAAAGAAAACTCAGCAGTCCAGGTTCCTGATGTCAGTTTGTAGGGCTCCCTTGGGTCTATCAGGGCATCACAAGTTTGAGGTGGGGACAACTTCGGTGTGGGGTCCATCCTTCGATATAAGGATTTTTTGCAGTCAGGGCCAGGGGCCCAGGGCCAGGGGCCCCTGGGCACATCCTTTTTCCATTTTCCCTGGGAAAGAAAACTCAGCAGTCCAGGTTCCTGATGTCAGTTTGTAGGGCTCCCTTGGGTCTATCAGGGCAGCACAAGTTTGAAGTGGGCAGAACTTCGGTGTGGGGTCCATCCTTCGATATAAGGATTTTTTGCAGTTAGGGCCAGGGGCCCCCGGGCACATCCTTTTTCCATTTTCCCTGGGAAAGAAAACTCAGCAGTCCAGGTTCCTGATGTCAGTTTGTAGGGCTGCCTTGGGTCTATCAGGGCAGCACAAGTTTGAGGTGGGGACAGCTTCGGTGTGGGGTCCATCCTTCGATATAAGGATTTTTTGCAGCGAGGCCCCTGCCCAGAGCCAGGGGCCCCTGGGCACATCCTTTTTCCATTTTCCCTGGGAAAGAAAACTCAGCAGTCCAGGTTGCTGATGTCAGTTTGTAGGGCTCCCTTGGGTCTATCAGGGCAGCACAAGTTTGAGGTGGGGACAGCTTCGGTGTGGGGTCCATCCTTCGATATAAGGATTCTTTGCAGTGATATCCCTGCCCAGGGCCAGGGGCCCCTGGGCACAACCTTTTTCCATTTTCCCTGGGAAAGAAAACTCAGCAGTCCAGGTTCCTGATGTCAGTTTGTAGGGCTCCCTTGGGTCTATCAGGGCAGCACAAGTTTGAGGTGGGGACAGCTTCGGTGTGGGTTCCATCCTTCGATATAAGGATTCTATGCAGTGAGGTCCCTGCCCAGGGCCAGGGGCCCCTGGGCACATCCTTTTTCCATTTTCCCTGGGAAAGAAAACTCAGCAGTCCAGGTTCCTGATGTCAGTTTGTAGGGCTCCCTTGGATGTATCAGGGCAGCACAAGTTTGAGGTGGGGACAACTTCGGTGTGGGGTCCATCCTTCGATATAAGGATTTTTTGCAGTCAGGGCCAGGGGCCCCTGGGCACATCCTTTTTCCATTTTCCCTGGGAAAGAAAACTCAGCAGTCCAGGTTCCTGATGTCAGTTTGTAGGGCTCCCTTGGGTCTATCAGGGCAGCACAAGTTTGAGGTGGGGACAACTTCGGTGTGGGGTGCATCCTTTGATATAAGGATTTTTTGCAGTCAGGGCCAGGGGCCCCTGGGCACATCCTTTTTCCATTTTCCCTGGGAAAGAAAACTCAGCAGTCCAGGTTCCTGATGTCAGTTTGTAGGGCTCCCTTGGGTCTATCAGGGCAGCACAAGTTTGACGTGGGCAGAAATTCGGTGTGGGGTCCATCCTTCGATATAAGGATTTTTTGCAGTCAGGGCCAGGGGCCCCTGGGGACATCCTTTTTCCATTTTCCCTGGGAAAAAAAACTCAGCAGTCCAGGTTCCTGATGTCAGTTTGTAGGGCTCCCTTGGGTCTATCAGGGCAGCACAAGTTTGAGGTGGGGACAACTTCGGTGTGGGGTCCATCCTTCGATATAAGGATTTTTTGTAGTTAGGGCCAGGGGCCCCCGGGCACATCCTTTTTCCATTTTCCCTGGGAAAGAAAACTCAGCAGTCCAGGTTCCGGATGTCAGTTTGTAGGGCTCCCTTGGGTCTATCAGGGCAGCACAAGTTTGAGGTGGGCACAACTTCGGTGTGGGGTCCATCCTTCGATATAAGGATTTTTTGCAGTCAGGGGCACGGGCCCCTGGGCACATCCTTTTTCCATTTTCCCTGGGAATGAAAACTCAGCAGTCCAGGTTCCTGATGTCAGTTTGTAGGGCTCCCTTGGATGTATCAGGGCAGCACAAGTTTGAGGTGGGGACAACTTCGGTGTGGGGTCCATCCTTCGATATAAGGATTTTTTGCAGTCTGGGCCAGGGGCCCAGGGCCAGGGGCCCCTGGGCACATCCTTTTTCCATTTTCCCTGGGAAAGAAAACTCAGCAGTCCAGGTTCCTGATGTCAGTTTTTTTAGGGCTCCCTTGGGTCTATCAGGGCAGCACAAGTTTGAGGTGGGGACAGCTTCGGTGTGGGGTCCATCCTTCGATATAAGGATATTTTGCAGTCAGGGCCAGGGGCCCCTGGGCACATCCTTTTTCCATTTTCCCTGGGAAAGAAAACTCAGCAGTCCAGGTTCCTGATGTCAGTTTGTAGGGCTCCATTCGGTCTATCAGGGCAGCACAAGTTTGAGGTGGGGACAACTTCGGTGTGGGGTCCATCCTTCGATATAAGGATTTTTTGCAGTCAGGGCCAGGGGCCCAGGGCCAGGGGCCCCTGGTCACATCCTTTTTCCATTTTCCCTGGGAAAGAAAACTGAGCAGTCCAGGTTCCTGATGTCAGTTTGTAGGGCTCCCTTGGGTCTATCAGGGCAGCACAAGTTTGAGGTGGGGACAACTTCGGTGTGGGGTCCATCCTTCGATATAAGGATTCTTTGCAGTCAGGGCCAGGGACCCCCTGGCACATCCTTTTTCAATTTTCCCTGGGAAAGAAAACTCAGCAGTCCAGGTTCCTGATGTCAGTTTGTAGGGCTGCCTTGGGTCTATCAGGGCAGCACAAGTTTGAGGTGGGGACAACTTCGCTGTGGGGTCCATCTTTCGATATAAGGATTTTTTGCATTGAGGCCCCTGCCCAGGGCCAGGGGCCCCTGGGCACATCCTTTTTCCATTTTCCCTGGGAAAGAAAACTCAGCAGTCCAGGTTGCTGATGTCAGTTTGTAGGGCTCCCTTGGGTGTATCAGGGCAGCACAAGTTTGAGGTGGGGACAGCTTCGGTGTGGGGTCCATCCTTCGATATAAGGATTTTTTGCAGTCAGGGCCAGGGGCCCAGGGCCAGGGGCCCCTGGGCACATCCTTTTTCCATTTTCCCTGGGAAAGAAAACTCAGCAGTCCAGGTTCCTGATGTCAGTTTGTAGGGCTCCCTTGGGTCTATCAGGGCAGCACAAGTTTGAGGTGGGGACAACTTCGGTGTGGGGTCCATCCTTCGATATAAGGATTCTTTGCAGTCAGGGCCAGGGACCCCCGGGCACATCCTTTTTCCATTTTCCCTGGGAAAGAAAACTCAGCAGTCCAGGTTCCTGATGTCAGTTTGTAGGGCTCCCTTGGGTGTATCAGGGCAGCACAAGTTTGAGGTGGGGACAACTTCGGTGTGGGGTCCATCCTTCGATATAAGGATTCTGTACAGTGATGTCCCTGCCCAGCGCCAGGGGCCCCTGGGCACATCCTTTTTCAATTTTCCCTGGGAAAGAAAACTCAGCAGTCCAGGTTCCTGATGTCAGTTTGTAGGGCTCCCTTGGGTCTATCAGGGCAGCACAAGTTTGAGGAGGGGACAACTTCGGTGTGGGGTCCATCATTTGATATTAGGGTTTTTTGAAGTCATGGCCAGGGGCCCCCGGGCACATCCTCTTTCCATTTTCCCTGGGAAAGAAAACTCAGCAGTCGAGGTTCCTGATGTCACTTTGTAGGGCTCCCTTGGGTCTATCAGGGCAGCACAAGTTTGAGGTGGGGACAACTTCGGTGTGGGGTCCATCCTTCGATATAAGGATTTTTTGCAGTCAGGGCCAGGGGCCCCCGGGCACATCCTTTTTCCATTTTCCCTGGGAAAGAAAACTCAGCAGTCCAGGTTCCTGATGTCAGTTTGTAGGACTCCCTTGGGTCTATCAGGGCAGCACAAGTTTGAGGTGGGGACAACTTCGGTGTGGGGTCCATCCTTCGATATAAGGATTTTTTGCAGTCAGGGCCGGGGGCCCCTGGGCACATCCTTTTTCCATTTTCCCTGGGAAAGAAAACTCAGCAGTCCAGGTTCCTGATGTCAGTTTGTAGGGCTCCCTTGGATGTATCAGGGCAGCAAAAGTTTGAGGTGGGGACAACTTCGGTGTGGGGTGCATCCTTCGATATAAGGATTTTTTGCAGTCAGGGCCAGGGTCCCAGGGCCAGGGCCCCTGGGCACATCCTTTTTCCATTTTCCCTGGGAAAGAAAACTCAGCAGTCCAGGTTCCTGATGTCAGTTTGTAGGGCTCCATTGGGTCTATCAGGGCAGCACAAGTTTGAGGTGGGGACAACTTCGGTGTGGGGTCCATCCTTCGATATAAGGATTCTTTGCAGTGATGTCCCAGCCCAGGGCCAGAGGCCCCTGGGCACACCTTTTTTCCATTTTCCCTGGGAAAGAAAACTCAGCAGTCCAGGTTCCTGATGTCAGTTTGTAGGGCTCCCTTGGATGTATCAGGGCAGCACAAGTTTGAGGTGGGGACAACTTCGGTGTGGGGTCCATCCTTCGATATAAGGATTTTTTGCAGTCAGGGCCAGGGGCCCCTGGGCACATCCTTTTTCCATTTTCCCTGGGAAAGAAAACACAGCAGTCCAGGTTCCTGATGTCAGTTTGTAGGGCTCCCTTGGGTCTATCAAGGCAGCACAAGTTTGAGGTGGGGACAACTTCGGTGTGGGGTCCATCCTTCGATATAAGGATTTTTTGCAGTCAGGGCCAGGGGCCCCTGGGCACATCCTTTTCCCATTTCCCCTGGGAAAGAAAACTCAGCAGTCCAGGTTCCTGATGTCAGTTTGTAGGGCTCCCTTGGGTCTATCAGGGCAGCACAAGTTTGAGGTGGGCACAACTTTGGTGTGGGGTGCATCCTTCCATATAAGGATTTTTAGCAGTGAGGCTCCTGCCCAGGGCCAGGGGCCCCTGGGCACATCCTTTTTCAATTTTCCCTGGGAAAGAAAACTCAGCAGTCCAGGTTCCTGATGTCAGTTTGTAGGGCTCCCTTGGGTCTATCAGGGCATCACAAGTTTGAGGTGGGGACAACTTCGGTGTGGGGTCCATCCTTCGATATAAGGATTTTTTGCAGTCAGGGCCAGGGGCCCCCGGGCACATCCTTTTTCCATTTTCCCTGGGAAAGAAAACTCAGCAGTCCAGGTTCCTGATGTCAGTTTGTAGGGCTGCCTTGGGTCTATCAGGGCAGCACAAGTTTGAGGTGGGGACAGCTTCGGTGTGGGGTCCATCCTTCGATATAAGGATTTTTTGCAGCGAGGCCCCTGCCCAGAGCCAGGGGCCCCTGGGCACATCCTTTTTCCATTTTCCCTGGGAAAGAAAACTCAGCAGTCCAGGTTCCTGATGTCAGTTTGTAGGGCTGCCTTGGGTCTATCAGGGCAGCACAAGTTTGAGGTGGGGACAACTTCGGTGTGGGGTCCATCCTTCGATATAAGGATTTTTTGCAGTCAGGGCCAGGGGCCCCCGGGCACATCCTTTTTCCATTTTCCCTGGGAAAGAAAACTCAGCAGTCTAGGTTCCTGATGTCAGTTTGTAGGGCTCCCTTGGGTCTATCAGGGCAGCACAAGTTTGAGGTGGGGACAACTTCGGTGTGGGGTCCATCCTTCGATATAAGGATTTTTTGCAGTGAGGTCCCTGCGCAGGGGCCCCTGAGCACATCCTTTTTCCATTTTCCCTGGGAAAGAAAACTCAGCAGTCCAGGTCCCTGATGTCAGTTTGTAGGGCTCCCTTGGGTCTATCAGGGCAGCACAAGTTTGAGGTGGGCACAACTTCGGTGTGGGGTCCATCCTTCGATATATGGATTTTTTGCAGTCAGGGCCAGGGGCCCCTGGGCACATCCTTTTTCCATTTTCCCTGGGAAAGAAAACTCAGCAGTCCAGGTTCCTGATGTCAGTTTGTAGGGCTCCCTTGGGTCTATCAGGGCAGCACAAGTTTGAGGTGGGCACAACTTCGGTGTGGGGTCCATCCTTCGATATAAGGATTTTTTGCAGTCAGGGCCAGGGGCCCCTGGGCACATCCTTTTTCCATTTTCCCTGGGAAAGAAAACTCAGCAGTCCAGGTTCCTGATGTCAGTTTGTAGGGCTGCCTTGGGTCTATCAGGGCAGCACAAGTTTGAGGTGGGGACAACTTCGGTGTGGGGTCCATCCTTCGATATAAGGATTTTTTGCAGTCAGGGCCAGGGGCCCCTGGGCACCTCCTTTTTCCATTTTCCCTGGGAAAGAAAACTCAGCAGTCCAGGTTCCTGATGTCAGTTTGTAGGGCTCCCTTGGGTGTATCAGGGCAGCACAAGTTTGAGGTGGGCACAACTTTGGTGTGGGGTGCATCCTTCCATATAAGGATTTTTTGCAGTGAGGCCCCTGCCCAGGGCCACGGGCCCCTGGGCACATCCTTTTTCAATTTTCCCTGGGAAAGAAAACTCAGCAGTCCAGGTTCCTGATGTCAGTTTGTAGGGCTCCCTTGGGTCTATCAGGGCAGCACAAGTTTGAGGTGGGGACAACTTCGGTGTGGGGTCCATCCTTCGATATAAGGATTTTTTGCAGTCAGGGCCAGGGGCCCCTGGGCACCTCCTTTTTCCATTTTCCCTGGGAAATAAAACTCAGCAGTCCAGGTTCCTGATGTCAGTTTGTAGGGCTCCCTTGGGTCTATCAGGGCAGCACAAGTTTGAGGTGGGCACAACTTCGGTGTGGGGTCCATCCTTCGATATAAGGATTCTTTGCAGTCAGGGCCAGGAGCCGCTGGGCACATCCTTTTTCCATTTTCCCTGGGAAAGAAAACTCAGCAGTCCAGGTTGCTGATGTCAGTTTGTAGGGCTCCCTTGGGTCTATCAGGGCAGCACAAGTTTGAGGTGGGGACAACTTTGGAGTGGGGTTCATCCTTCGATATAAGGATTCTTTGCAGTGAGGACCCAGCCCAGGGCCAGGGGCCCCCGGGCACATCCTTTTCCCATTTTCCCTGGGAAAGAAAACTCAGCAGTCCAGGTTCCTGATGTCAGTTTGTAGGGCTCCCTTGGGTCTATCAGGGCAGCACAAGTTTGAGGTGGGGACAACTTCGGTGTGGGGTCCATCCTTCGATATAAGGATTTTTTGCAGTCAGGGCCAGGGGCCCCCGGGCACATCCTTTTTCCATTTTCCCTGGGAAAGAAAACTCAGCAGTCCAGGTTCTTGATGTCAGTTTGTAGGGCTCCCTTGGGTCTATCAGGGCAGCACAAGTTTGAGGTGGGGACAACTTCGGTGTGGGGTCCATCCTTCGATATAAGGATTTTTTGCAGTGAGGCCCCTGCCCAGGGCCAGGGGCCCCCGGGCACACCCTTTTTCCATTTTCCCTGGGAAAGAAAACTCAGCAGTCCAGGTTCCTGATGTCAGTTTGTAGGGCTGCCTTGGGTCTATCAGGGCAGCACAAGTTTGAGGTGGGGACAACTTCGGTGTGGGGTCCATCCTTCGATATAAGGATTTTTTGCAGCGAGGCCCCTGCCCAGAGCCAGGGGCCCCTGGGCACATCCTTTTTCCATTTTCCCTGGGAAAGAAAACTCAGCAGTCCAGGTTCCTGATGTCAGTTTGTAGGGCTGCCTTGGGTCTATCAGGGCAGCACAAGTTTGAGGTGGGGACAACTTCGGTGTGGGGTCCATCCTTCGATATAAGGATTTTTTGCAGTCAGGGCCAGGGGCCCCCGGGCACATCCTTTTTCCATTTTCCCTGGGAAAGAAAACTCAGCAGTCTAGGTTCCTGATGTCAGTTTGTAGGGCTCCCTTGGGTCTATCAGGGCAGCACAAGTTTGAGGTGGGGACAACTTCGGTGTGGGGTCCATCCTTCGATATAAGGATTTTTTGCAGTGAGGTCCCTGCGCAGGGGCCCCTGAGCACATCCTTTTTCCATTTTCCCTGGGAAAGAAAACTCAGCAGTCCAGGTCCCTGATGTCAGTTTGTAGGGCTCCCTTGGGTCTATCAGGGCAGCACAAGTTTGAGGTGGGCACAACTTCGGTGTGGGGTCCATCCTTCGATATATGGATTTTTTGCAGTCAGGGCCAGGGGCCCCTGGGCACATCCTTTTTCCATTTTCCCTGGGAAAGAAAACTCAGCAGTCCAGGTTCCTGATGTCAGTTTGTAGGGCTCCCTTGGGTCTATCAGGGCAGCACAAGTTTGAGGTGGGCACAACTTCGGTGTGGGGTCCATCCTTCGATATAAGGATTTTTTGCAGTCAGGGCCAGGGGCCCCTGGGCACATCCTTTTTCCATTTTCCCTGGGAAAGAAAACTCAGCAGTCCAGGTTCCTGATGTCAGTTTGTAGGGCTGCCTTGGGTCTATCAGGGCAGCACAAGTTTGAGGTGGGGACAACTTCGGTGTGGGGTCCATCCTTCGATATAAGGATTTTTTGCAGTCAGGGCCAGGGGCCCCTGGGCACCTCCTTTTTCCATTTTCCCTGGGAAAGAAAACTCAGCAGTCCAGGTTCCTGATGTCAGTTTGTAGGGCTCCCTTGGGTGTATCAGGGCAGCACAAGTTTGAGGTGGGCACAACTTTGGTGTGGGGTGCATCCTTCCATATAAGGATTTTTTGCAGTCAGGCCCCTGCCCAGGGCCACGGGCCCCTGGGCACATCCTTTTTCAATTTTCCCTGGGAAAGAAAACTCAGCAGTCCAGGTTCCTGATGTCAGTTTGTAGGGCTCCCTTGGGTCTATCAGGGCAGCACAAGTTTGAGGTGGGGACAACTTCGGTGTGGGGTCCATCCTTCGATATAAGGATTTTTTGCAGTCAGGGCCAGGGGCCCCTGGGCACCTCCTTTTTCCATTTTCCCTGGGAAATAAAACTCAGCAGTCCAGGTTCCTGATGTCAGTTTGTAGGGCTCCCTTGGGTCTATCAGGGCAGCACAAGTTTGAGGTGGGCACAACTTCGGTGTGGGGTCCATCCTTCGATATAAGGATTCTTTGCAGTCAGGGCCAGGAGCCGCTGGGCACATCCTTTTTCCATTTTCCCTGGGAAAGAAAACTCAGCAGTCCAGGTTGCTGATGTCAGTTTGTAGGGCTCCCTTGGGTCTATCAGGGCAGCACAAGTTTGAGGTGGGGACAACTTTGGAGTGGGGTTCATCCTTCGATATAAGGATTCTTTGCAGTGAGGACCCAGCCCAGGGCCAGGGGCCCCCGGGCACATCCTTTTCCCATTTTCCCTGGGAAAGAAAACTCAGCAGTCCAGGTTCCTGATGTCAGTTTGTAGGGCTCCCTTGGGTCTATCAGGGCAGCACAAGTTTGAGGTGGGGACAACTTCGGTGTGGGGTCCATCCTTCGATATAAGGATTTTTTGCAGTCAGGGCCAGGGGCCCCCGGGCACATCCTTTTTCCATTTTCCCTGGGAAAGAAAACTCAGCAGTCCAGGTTCTTGATGTCAGTTTGTAGGGCTCCCTTGGGTCTATCAGGGCAGCACAAGTTTGAGGTGGGGACAACTTCGGTGTGGGGTCCATCCTTCGATATAAGGATTTTTTGCAGTGAGGCCCCTGCCCAGGGCCAGGGGCCCCTGGGCACATCCTTTTTCCATTTTCCCTGGGAAAGAAAACTCAGCAGTCCAGGTTCCTGATGTCAGTTTGTAGGGCTGCCTTGGGTCTATCAGGGCAGCACAAGTTTGAGGTGGGGACAACTTCGGTGTGGGGTCCATCCTTCGATATAAGGATTTTTTACAGTCAGGGCCAGGGGCCCCCGGGCACATCCTTTTTCCATTTTCCCTGGGAAAGAAAACTCAGCAGTCCAGGTTCCTGATGTCAGTTTGTAGGGCTCCATTGGGTCTATCAGGGCAGCACAAGTTTGAGGTGGGGACAACTTCGGTGTGGGGTCCATCCTTCGATATAAGGATTTTTTGCAGTCATGGCCAGGGGCCCCCGGGCACAACCTTTTTCCATTTTCCCTGGGAGAGAAAACTTAGCAGTCCAGGTTCCGGATGTCAGTTTGTAGGGCTCCCTTGGGTCTATCAGGGTAGCACAAGTTTGAGGTGGGGACAACTTCGGTGTGGGGTCCATCCTTCGATATAAGGATTCTTTGCAGTGATGTCCCAGCCCAGGGCCAGGGGCCCCTGGGCACATCCTTTTTCCATTTTCCCTGGGAAAGAAAACACAGCAGTCCAGGTTCCTGATGTCAGTTTGTAGGGCTCCCTTGGGTCTATCAAGGCAGCACAAGTTTGAGGTGGGGACAACTTCGGTGTGGGGTCCATCCTTCGATATAAGGATTTTTTGCAGTCAGGGCCAGGGGCCCCTGGGCACATCCTTTTCCCATTTTCCCTGGGAAAGAAAACTCAGCAGTCCAGGTTCCTGATGTCAGTTTGTAGGGCTCCCTTGGGTCTATCAGGGCATCACAAGTTTGAGGTGGGGACAACTTCGGTGTGGGGTCCATCCTTCGATATAAGGATTTTTTGCAGTCAGGGCCAGGGGCCCAGGGCCAGGGGCCCCTGGGCACATCCTTTTTCCATTTTCCCTGGGAAAGAAAACTCAGCAGTCCAGGTTCCTGATGTCAGTTTGTAGGGCTCCCTTGGGTCTATCAGGGCAGCACAAGTTTGAAGTGGGCAGAACTTCGGTGTGGGGTCCATCCTTCGATATAAGGATTTTTTGCAGTTAGGGCCAGGGGCCCCCGGGCACATCCTTTTTCCATTTTCCCTGGGAAAGAAAACTCAGCAGTCCAGGTTCCTGATGTCAGTTTGTAGGGCTGCCTTGTGTCTATCAGGGCAGCACAAGTTTGAGGTGGGGACAGCTTCGGTGTGGGGTCCATCCTTCGATATAAGGATTTTTTGCAGCGAGGCCCCTGCCCAGAGCCAGAAGCCCCTGGGCACATCCTTTTTCCATTTTCCCTGGGAAAGAAAACTCAGCAGTCCAGGTTCCTGATGTCAGTTTGTAGGGCTGCCTTGGGTCTATCAGGGCAGCACAAGTTTGAGGTGGGGACAACTTCGGTGTGGGGTCCATCCTTCGATATAAGGATTTTTTGCAGTCAGGGCCAGGGGCCCCCGGGCACATCCTTTTTCCATTTTCCCTGGGAAAGAAAACTCAGCAGTCCAGGTTCCGGATGTCAGTTTGTAGGGCTCCCTTGGGTGTATCAGGGCAGCACAAGTTTGAGGTGGGGACAACTTCGGTGTGGGGTCCATCCTTCGATATAAGGATTTTTTGCAGTCAGGGCCAGGGGCCCCTGAGCACATCCTTTTTCCATTTTCCCTGGGAAAGAAAACTCAGCAGTCCAGGTTCCTGATGTCAGTTTGTAGGGCTCCCTTGGATGTATCAGGGCAGCACAAGTTTGAGGTGGGGACAACTTCGGTGTGGGGTCCATCCTTCGATATAAGGATTCTTTGCAGTCAGGCCCCAGGCCAGGGCCAGGGGCCCCTGGGCACATCCTTTTTCCATTTTCCCTGGGAAAGAAAACTCAGCAGTCCAGGTTCCTGATGTCAGTTTGTAGGGCTGCCTTGGGTCTATCTGGGCAGCACAAGTTTGAGGTGGGGACAACTTCGGTGTGGGGTGCATCCTTCAATATAAGGATTCTTTGCAGTCAGGGCCAGGGGCCCCTGGGCACATCCTTTTTCCATTTTCCCTGGGAAAGAAAACTCAGCAGTCCAGGTTCCTGATGTCAGTTTGTAGGGCTCCATTGGGTCTATCAGGGCAGCACAAGTTTGAGGTGGGCACAACTTCGGTGTGGGGTCCATCCTTCGATATATGGATTTTTTGCAGTCAGGGCCAAGGGCCCCTGGGCACATCCTTTTTCCATTTTCCCTGGGAAAGAAAACTCAGCAGTCCAGGTTCCTGATGTCAGTTTGTAGGGCTCCCTTGGGTCTATCAGGGCAGCACAAGTTTGAGGTGGGCACAACTTCGGTGTGGGGTCCATCCTTCGATATAAGGATTTTTTGCAGTCAGGGCCAGGGGCCCCTGGGCACATCCTTTTTCCATTTTCCCTGGGAAAGAAAACTCAGCAGTCCAGGTTCCTGATGTCAGTTTGTAGGGCTCCCTTGGGTCTATCAGGGCAGCACAAGTTTGAGGTGGGGACAACTTCGGTGTGGGGTCCATCCTTCGATATAAGGATTTTTTGCAGTCAGGGCCAGGGGCCCCTGGGCACATCCTTTTTCCATTTTCCCTGGGAAAGAAAACTCAGCAGTCCAGGTTCCTGATGTCAGTTTGTAGGGCTCCCTTGGGTGTATCAGGGCAGCACAAGTTTGAGGTGGGCACAACTTTGGTGTGGGGTGCATCCTTCCATATAAGGATTTTTTGCAGTGAGGCCCCTGCCCAGGGCCACGGGCCCCTGGGCACATCCTTTTTCAATTTTCCCTGGGAAAGAAAACTCAGCAGTCCAGGTTCCTGATGTCAGTTTGTAGGGCTCCCTTGGGTCTATCAGGGCAGCACAAGTTTGAGGTGGGGACAACTTCGGTGTGGGGTCCATCCTTCGATATAAGGATTTTTTGCAGTCAGGGCCAGGGGCCCCTGGGCACCTCCTTTTTCCATTTTCCCTGGGAAAGAAAACTCAGCAGTCCAGGTTCCTGATGTCAGTTTGTAGGGCTCCCTTGGGTCTATCAGGGCAGCACAAGTTTGAGGTGGGCACAACTTCGGTGTGGGGTCCATCCTTCGATATAAGGATTCTTTGCAGTCAGGGCCAGGAGCCGCTGGGCACATCCTTTTTCCATTTTCCCTGGGAAAGAAAAATCAGCAGTCCAGGTTGCTGATGTCAGTTTGTAGGGCTCCCTTGGGTCTATCAGGGCAGCACAAGTTTGAGGTGGGGACAACTTTGGAGTGGGGTTCATCCTTCGATATAAGGATTCTTTGCAGTGAGGACCCAGCCCAGGGCCAGGGGCCCCCGGGCACATCCTTTTCCCATTTTCCCTGGGAAAGAAAACTCAGCAGTCCAGGTTCCTGATGTCAGTTTGTAGGGCTCCCTTGGGTCTATCAGGGCAGCACAAGTTTGAGGTGGGGACATCTTCGGTGTGGGGTCCATCCTTCGATATAAGGATTCTTTGCAGTCAGGGCCAGGAGCCCCTGGGCACATCCTTTTTCCATTTTCCCTGGGAAAGAAAACTCAGCAGTCCAGGTTCCTGATGTCAGTTTGTAGGGCTCCCTTGGGTGTATCAGGGCAGCACAAGTTTGAGGTGGGGACAACTTCGGTGTGGGGTCCATCCTTTGAGATTAGGATTTTTTGCAGTCATGGCCAGGGGCCCCCGGGCACATCCTTTTTCCATTTTCCCTGGGAAAGAAAACTCAGCAGTCCAGGTTCCTGATGTCAGTTTGTAGGGCTCCCTTGGGTCTATCAGGGCAGCACAAGTTTGAGGTGGGGACAACTTCGGTGTGGGGTCCATCCTTCGATATAAGGATTTTTTGCAGTCAGGGCCAGGGGCCCCCGGGCACATCCTTTTTCCATTTTCCCTGGGAAAGAAAACTCAGCAGTCCAGGTTCTTGATGTCAGTTTGTAGGGCTCCCTTGGGTCTATCAGGGCAGCACAAGTTTGAGGTGGGGACAACTTCGGTGTGGGATCCATCCTTCGATATAAGGATTTTTTGCAGTGAGGCCCCTGCCCAGGGCCAGGGGCCCCTGGGCACATCCTTTTTCCATTTTCCCTGGGAAAGAAAGCTCAGCAGTCCAGGTTCCTGATGTCAGTTTGTAGGGCTGCCTTGGGTCTATCAGGGCAGTAGAAGTTTGAGGTGGGGACAACTTCGGTGTGGGGTCCATCCTTCGATATAAGGATTTTTTGCAGTCAGGGCTAGGGGCCCCCGGGCACATCCTTTTTCCATTTTCCCTGGGAAAGAAAACTCAGCAGTCCAGGTTCCTGATGTCAGTTTGTAGGGCTCCCTTGGGTCTATTAGGGGAGCACAAGTTTGAGGTGGGGACAACTTCGGTGTGGGGTCCATCCTTTGATATAAGGATTTTTTGCAGTGAGGTCCCTGCCCAGGGGCCCCTGAGCACATACTTTTTCCATTTTCCCTGGGAAAGAAAACTCAGCAGTCCAGGTTCCTGATGTCAGTTTGTAGGGCTCCCTTGGGTCTATCAGGGCAGCACAAGTTTGAGGTGGGGACAACTTCGGTGTGGGGTCCATACTTCGATATAAGGATTTTTTGCAGTCAGGGGCAGGGGCCCCTGGGCACATCCTTTTTCCATTTTCCCTGGGAAAGAAAACTCAGCAGTCCAGGTTCCTGATGTCAGTTTGAAGGGCTCCCTTGGATGTATCAGGGCAGCACAAGTTTGAGGTGGGGACAACTTCGGTGTGGGGTCCATCCTTCGATATAAGGATTTTTTGCAGTCAGGGCCAGGGCCCCTGGGCCAGGGGCCCCTGGGCACATCCTTTTTCCATTTTCCCTCGGAAAGAAAACTCAGCAGTCCAGGTTCTTGATGTCAGTTTGTAGGGCTCCCTTGGGTCTATCAGGGCAGCACAAGTTTGAGGTGGGGACAACTTCGGTCTGGGCGCAATCCTTCGATATAAGGATTCTTTGCAGTCAGGGCCAGGGGCCCCCAGGCACACCCTTTTTCCATTTTCCCTGGGAAAGAAAACTCAGCAGTCCAGGTTCCTGATGTCAGTTTGTAGGGCTCCCTTGGGTCTATCAGGACAGCACAAGTTTGAGGTGGGCACAACTTTGGTGTGGGGTGCATCCTTCCATATAAGGATTTTTAGCAGTGAGGCCCCTGCCCAGGGCCAGGGGCCCCTGGGTACATCCTTTTTCCATTTTCCCTGGGAAAGAAAACTCAGCAGTCCAGGTTCCTGATGTCAGTTTGTAGGGCTCCCTTGGGTGTATCAGGGCAGCACAAGTTTGAGGTGGGGACAACTTTGGAGTGGGGTCCATCCTTCGATATAAGGATTCTTTGCAGTCAGGGCCAGGGGCCCCCGGGCACATCCTTTTTCCATTTTCCCTGGGAAAGAAAACTCAGCAGTCCAGGTTCTTGATGTCAGTTTGTAGGGCTCCCTTGGGTCTATCAGGGCAGCACAAGTTTGAGGTGGGGACAACTTCGGTGTGGGGTCCATCCTTCGATATAAGGATTTTTTGCAGTTAGGGCCAGGGGCCCCCGGGCACATCCTTTTTCCATTTTCCCTGGGAAAGAAAACTCAGCAGTCCAGGTTCCTGATGTCAGTTTGTAGGGCTCCCTTGGGTCTATCAGGGCAGCACAAGTTTGAGGTGGGGACAACTTCGGTGTGGGGTCCATCCTTCGATATAAGGATTTTTTGCAGTCAGGGCCAGGGGCCCAGGGCCAGGGGCCCCTGGGCACATCCTTTTTCCATTTTCCCTGGGAAAGAAAACTCAGCAGTCCAGGTTCCTGATGTCAGTTTGTAGGGCTCCCTTGGGTCTATCAGGGCAGCACAAGTTTGAGGTGGGGACAACTTCGGTGTGGGGTCCATCCTTCGATATAAGGATTCTTTGCAGTCAGGTCCAGGAGCCGCTGGGCACATCCTTTTTCCATTTTCCCTGGGAAAGAAAACTCAGCAGTCCAGGTTGCTGATGTCAGTTTGTAGGGCTCCCTTGGGTCTATCAGGGCAGCACAAGTTTGAGGTGGGGACAACTTTGGAGTGGGGTCCATCCTTCGATATAAGGATTCTTTGCAGTGAGGTCCCAGCCCAGGGCCAGGGGCCCCCGGGCACATCCTTTTCCCATTTTCCCTGGGAAAGAAAACTCAGCAGTCCAGGTTCCTGATGTCAGTTTGTAGGGCTCCCTTGGATGTATCAGGGCAGCACAAGTTTGAGTTCGGGACAACTTCGGTGTGGGGTGCATCCTTCGATATAAAGATTTTTTGCAGTCAGGGCCAGGGGCCCCTGGGCACATCCTTTTTCCATTTTCCCTGGGAAAGAAAACTCAGCAGTCCAGGTTCCTGATGTCAGTTTGTAGGGCTCCCTTGGGTGTATCAGGGCAGCACAAGTTTGAGGTGGGGACAACTTCGGTGTGGGGTCCATCCTTCGATATAAGGATTCTTTGCAGTCAGGGCCAGGGGCCCCCGGGCACCTCCTTTTTCCATTTACCCTGGGAAAGAAAACTCAGCAGTCCAGGTTCTTGATGTCAGTTTGTAGGGCTCCCTTGGGTGTATCAGGGCAGCACAAGTTTGAGGTGGGGACAACTTCAGTGTGGGGTCCATCCTTCGATATAAGGATTTTTTGCAGTTAGGGCCAGGGGCCCCCGGGCACATCCTTTTTCCATTTTCCCTGGGAAAGAAAACTCAGCAGTCCAGGTTCCTGATGTCAGTTTGTAGGGCTGCCTTGGGTCTATCAGGGCAGCACAAGTTTGAGGTGGGGACAGCTTCGGTGTGGGGTCCATCCTTCGATATAAGGATTTTTTGCAGTGAGGCCCCTGCCCAGAGCCAGGGGCCCCTGGGCACATCCTTTTTCCATTTTCCCTGGGAAAGAAAACTCAGCAGTCCAGGTTCCTGATGTCAGTTTGTAGGGCTGCCTTGGGTCTATCAGGGCAGCACAAGTTTGAGGTGGGGACAACTTCGGTGTGGGGTCCATCCTTTGATATTACGATTTTTTGCAGTCATGGCCAGGGGCCCCCGGGCACATCCTTTTTCCATTTTCCCTGGGAAAGAAAACTCAGCAGTCCAGGTTCCTGATGTCAGTTTGTAGGGCTCCATTGGGTCTATCAGGGCAGCACAAGTTTGAGGTGGGGACAACTTCGGTGTGGGGTCCATCCTTCGATATAAGGATTTTTTGCAGTCATGGCCAGGGGCCCCCGGGCACATCCTTTTTCCATTTTCCCTGGGAGAGAAAACTTAGCAGTCCAGGTTCCTGATGTCAGTTTGTAGGGCTCCCTTGGGTCTATCAGGGTAGCACAAGTTTGAGGTGGGGACAACTTCGGTGTGGGGTCCATCCTTCGATATAAGGATTCTTTGCAGTGATGTCCCAGCCCAGGGCCAGAGGCCCCTGGGCACACCTTTTTTCCATTTTCCCTGGGAAAGAAAACTCAGCAGTCCAGGTTCCTGATGTCAGTTTGTAGGGCTCCCTTGGATGTATCAGGGCAGCACAAGTTTGAGGTGGGGACAACTTCGGTGTGGGGTCCATCCTTCGATATAAGGATTTTTTGCAGTCAGGGCCAGGGGCCCCTGGGCACATCCTTTTTCCATTTTCCCTGGGAAAGAAAACACAGCAGTCCAGGTTCCTGATGTCAGTTTGTAGGGCTCCCTTGGGTCTATCAAGGCAGCACAAGTTTGAGGTGGGGACAACTTCGGTGTGGGGTCCATCCTTCGATATAAGGATTTTTTGCAGTCAGGGCCAGGGGCCCCTGGGCACATCCTTTTCCCATTTCCCCTGGGAAAGAAAACTCAGCAGTCCAGGTTCCTGATGTCAGTTTGTAGGGCTCCCTTGGGTCTATCAGGGCAGCACAAGTTTGAGGTGGGCACAACTTTGGTGTGGGGTGCATCCTTCCATATAAGGATTTTTAGCAGTGAGGCCCCTGCCCAGGGCCAGGGGCCCCTGGGCACATCCTTTTTCAATTTTCCCTGGGAAAGAAAACTCAGCAGTCCAGGTTCCTGATGTCAGTTTGTAGGGCTCCCTTGGGTCTATCAGGGCATCACAAGTTTGAGGTGGGGACAACTTCGGTGTGGGGTCCATCCTTCGATATAAGGATTTTTTGCAGTCAGGGCCAGGGGCCCAGGGCCAGGGGCCCCTGGGCACATCCTTTTTCCATTTTCCCTGGGAAAGAAAACTCAGCAGTCCAGGTTCCTGATGTCAGTTTGTAGGGCTCCCTTGGGTCTATCAGGGCAGCACAAGTTTGAAGTGGGCAGAACTTCGGTGTGGGGTCCATCCTTCGATATAAGGATTTTTTGCAGTCAGGGCCAGGGGCCCCCGGGCACATCCTTTTTCCATTTTCCCTGGGAAAGAAAACTCAGCAGTCCAGGTTCCTGATGTCAGTTTGTAGGGCTGCCTTGGGTCTATCAGGGCAGCACAAGTTTGAGGTGGGGACAGCTTATGTGTGGGGTCCATCCTTCGATATAAGGATTTTTTGCAGCGAGTCCCCTGCCCAGAGCCAGGGGCCCCTGGGCACATCCTTTTTCCATTTTCCCTGGGAAAGAAAACTCAGCAGTCCAGGTTCCTGATGTCAGTTTGTAGGGCTGCCTTGGGTCTATCAGGGCAGCACAAGTTTGAGGTGGGGACAACTTCGGTGTGGGGTCCATCCTTCGATATAAGGATTTTTTGCAGTCAGGGCCAGGGGCCCCCGGGCACATCCTTTTTCCATTTTCCCTGGGAAAGAAAACTCAGCAGTCCAGGTTCCTGATGTCAGTTTGTAGGGCTCCCTTGGGTCTATCAGGGCAGCACAAGTTTGAGGTGGGGACAACTTCGGTGTGGGGTCCATCCTTCGATATAAGGATTTTTTGCAGTGAGGTCCCTGCGCAGGGGCCCCTGAGCACATCCTTTTTCCATTTTCCCTGGGAAAGAAAACTCAGCAGTCCAGGTTCCGGATGTCAGTTTGTAGGGCTCCCTTGGGTGTATCAGGGCAGCACAAGTTTGAGGTGGGGACAACTTCGGTGTGGGGTCCATCCTTCGATATAAGGATTTTTTGCAGTCAGGGCCAGGGGCCCCTGGGCACATCCTTTTTCCATTTTCCCTGGGAAAGAAAACTCAGCAGTCCAGGTTCCTGATGTCAGTTTGTAGGGCTCCCTTGGATGTATCAGGGCAGCACAAGTTTGAGGTGGGGACAACTTCGGTGTGGGGTCCATCCTTCGATATAAGGATTCTTTGCAGTGAGGTCCCAGCCCAGGGCCAGGGGCCCCTGGGCACATCCTTTTTCCATTTTCCCTGGGAAAGAAAACTCAGCAGTCCAGGTTCCTGATGTCAGTTTGTAGGGCTCCCTTGGGTCTATCAGGGCAGCACAAGTTTGAGGTGGGCACAACTTTGGAGTGGGGTTCATCCTTCGATATAAGGATTCTTTGCAGTGAGGACCCAGCCCAGGGCCAGGGGCCCCCGGGCACATCCTTTTCCCATTTTCCCTGGGAAAGAAAACTCAGCAGTCCAGGTTCCTGATGTCAGTTTGTAGGGCTCCCTTGGGTCTATCAGGGCAGCACAAGTTTGAGGTGGGGACATCTTCGGTGTGGGGTCCATCCTTCGATATAAGGATTCTTTGCAGTCAGGGCCAGGAACCCCTGGGCACATCCTTTTTCCATTTTCCCTGGGAAAGAAAACTCAGCAGTCCAGGTTCCTGATGTCAGTTTGTAGGGCTCCCTTGGGTGTATCAGGGCAGCACAAGTTTGAGGTGGGGACAACTTCGGTGTGGGGTCCATCCTTTGAGATTAGGATTTTTTGCAGTCATGGCCAGGGGCCCCCGGGCACATCCTTTTTCCATTTTCCCTGGGAAAGAAAACTCAGCAGTCCAGGTTCCTGATGTCAGTTTGTAGGGCTCCCTTGGGTCTATCAGGGCAGCACAAGTTTGAGGTGGGGACAACTTCGGTGTGGGGTCCATCCTTCGATATAAGGATTTTTTGCAGTCAGGGCCAGGGGCCCCCGGGCACATCCTTTTTCCATTTTCCCTGGGAAAGAAAACTCAGCAGTCCAGGTTCTTGATGTCAGTTTGTAGGGCTCCCTTGGGTCTATCAGGGCAGCACAAGTTTGAGGTGGGGACAACTTCGGTGTGGGATCCATCCTTCGATATAAGGATTTTTTGCAGTGAGGCCCCTGCCCAGGGCCAGGGGCCCCTGGGCACATCCTTTTTCCATTTTCCCTGGGAAAGAAAGCTCAGCAGTCCAGGTTCCTGATGTCAGTTTGTAGGGCTGCCTTGGGTCTATCAGGGCAGTAGAAGTTTGAGGTGGGGACAACTTCGGTGTGGGGTCCATCCTTCGATATAAGGATTTTTTGCAGTCAGGGCTAGGGGCCCCCGGGCACATCCTTTTTCCATTTTCCCTGGGAAAGAAAACTCAGCAGTCCAGGTTCCTGATGTCAGTTTGTAGGGCTCCCTTGGGTCTATTAGGGGAGCACAAGTTTGAGGTGGGGACAACTTCGGTGTGGGGTCCATCCTTTGATATAAGGATTTTTTGCAGTGAGGTCCCTGCCCAGGGGCCCCTGAGCACATACTTTTTCCATTTTCCCTGGGAAAGAAAACTCAGCAGTCCAGGTTCCTGATGTCAGTTTGTAGGGCTCCCTTGGGTCTATCAGGGCAGCACAAGTTTGAGGTGGGGACAACTTCGGTGTGGGGTCCATACTTCGATATAAGGATTTTTTGCAGTCAGGGGCAGGGGCCCCTGGGCACATCCTTTTTCCATTTTCCCTGGGAAAGAAAACTCAGCAGTCCAGGTTCCTGATGTCAGTTTGAAGGGCTCCCTTGGATGTATCAGGGCAGCACAAGTTTGAGGTGGGGACAACTTCGGTGTGGGGTCCATCCTTCGATATAAGGATTTTTTGCAGTCAGGGCCAGGGCCCCTGGGCCAGGGGCCCCTGGGCACATCCTTTTTCCATTTTCCCTCGGAAAGAAAACTCAGCAGTCCAGGTTCTTGATGTCAGTTTGTAGGGCTCCCTTGGGTCTATCAGGGCAGCACAAGTTTGAGGTGGGGACAACTTCGGTCTGGGCGCAATCCTTCGATATAAGGATTCTTTGCAGTCAGGGCCAGGGGCCCCCAGGCACACCCTTTTTCCATTTTCCCTGGGAAAGAAAACTCAGCAGTCCAGGTTCCTGATGTCAGTTTGTAGGGCTCCCTTGGGTCTATCAGGACAGCACAAGTTTGAGGTGGGCACAACTTTGGTGTGGGGTGCATCCTTCCATATAAGGATTTTTAGCAGTGAGGCCCCTGCCCAGGGCCAGGGGCCCCTGGGCACATCCTTTTTCCATTTTCCCTGGGAAAGAAAACTCAGCAGTCCAGGTTCCTGATGTCAGTTTGTAGGGCTCCCTTGGGTGTATCAGGGCAGCACAAGTTTGAGGTGGGGACAACTTTGGAGTGGGGTCCATCCTTCGATATAAGGATTCTTTGCAGTCAGGGCCAGGGGCCCCCGGGCACATCCTTTTTCCATTTTCCCTGGGAAAGAAAACTCAGCAGTCCAGGTTCTTGATGTCAGTTTGTAGGGCTCCCTTGGGTCTATCAGGGCAGCACAAGTTTGAGGTGGGGACAACTTCGGTGTGGGGTCCATCCTTCGATATAAGGATTTTTTGCAGTTAGGGCCAGGGGCCCCCGGGCACATCCTTTTTCCATTTTCCCTGGGAAAGAAAACTCAGCAGTCCAGGTTCCTGATGTCAGTTTGTAGGGCTCCCTTGGGTCTATCAGGGCAGCACAAGTTTGAGGTGGGGACAACTTCGGTGTGGGGTCCATCCTTCGATATAAGGATTTTTTGCAGTCAGGGCCAGGGGCCCAGGGCCAGGGGCCCCTGGGCACATCCTTTTTCCATTTTCCCTGGGAAAGAAAACTCAGCAGTCCAGGTTCCTGATGTCAGTTTGTAGGGCTCCCTTGGGTCTATCAGGGCAGCACAAGTTTGAGGTGGGGACAACTTCGGTGTGGGGTCCATCCTTCGATATAAGGATTCTTTGCAGTCAGGTCCAGGAGCCGCTGGGCACATCCTTTTTCCATTTTCCCTGGGAAAGAAAACTCAGCAGTCCAGGTTGCTGATGTCAGTTTGTAGGGCTCCCTTGGGTCTATCAGGGCAGCACAAGTTTGAGGTGGGGACAACTTTGGAGTGGGGTCCATCCTTCGATATAAGGATTCTTTGCAGTGAGGTCCCAGCCCAGGGCCAGGGGCCCCCGGGCACATCCTTTTCCCATTTTCCCTGGGAAAGAAAACTCAGCAGTCCAGGTTCCTGATGTCAGTTTGTAGGGCTCCCTTGGATGTATCAGGGCAGCACAAGTTTGAGTTGGGGACAACTTCGGTGTGGGGTGCATCCTTCGATATAAAGATTTTTTGCAGTCAGGGCCAGGGGCCCCTGGGCACATCCTTTTTCCATTTTCCCTGGGAAAGAAAACTCAGCAGTCCAGGTTCCTGATGTCAGTTTGTAGGGCTCCCTTGGGTGTATCAGGGCAGCACAAGTTTGAGGTGGGGACAACTTCGGTGTGGGGTCCATCCTTCGATATAAGGATTCTTTGCAGTCAGGGCCAGGGGCCCCCGGGCACCTCCTTTTTCCATTTACCCTGGGAAAGAAAACTCAGCAGTCCAGGTTCTTGATGTCAGTTTGTAGGGCTCCCTTGGGTGTATCAGGGCAGCACAAGTTTGAGGTGGGGACAACATCAGTGTGGGGTCCATCCTTCGATATAAGGATTTTTTGCAGTTAGGGCCAGGGGCCCCCGGGCACATCCTTTTTCCATTTTCCCTGGGAAAGAAAACTCAGCAGTCCAGGTTCCTGATGTCAGTTTGTAGGGCTGCCTTGGGTCTATCAGGGCAGCACAAGTTTGAGGTGGGGACAGCTTCGGTGTGGGGTCCATCCTTCGATATAAGGATTTTTTGCAGTGAGGCCCCTGCCCAGAGCCAGGGGCCCCTGGGCACATCCTTTTTCCATTTTCCCTGGGAAAGAAAACTCAGCAGTCCAGGTTCCTGATGTCAGTTTGTAGGGCTGCCTTGGGTCTATCAGGGCAGCACAAGTTTGAGGTGGGGACAACTTCGGTGTGGGGTCCATTCTTTGATATTAGGATTTTTTGCAGTCATGGCCAGGGGCCCCCGGGCACATCCTTTTTCCATTTTCCCTGGGAAAGAAAACTCAGCAGTCCAGGTTCCTGATGTCAGTTTGTAGGGCTCCATTGGGTCTATCAGGGCAGCACAAGTTTGAGGTGGGGACAACTTCGGTGTGGGGTCCATCCTTCGATATAAGGATTTTTTGCAGTCATGGCCAGGGGCCCCCGGGCACATCCTTTTTCCATTTTCCCTGGGAGAGAAAACTTAGCAGTCCAGGTTCCTGATGTCAGTTTGTAGGGCTCCCTTGGGTCTATCAGGGTAGCACAAGTTTGAGGTGGGGACAACTTCGGTGTGGGGTCCATCCTTCGATATAAGGATTCTTTGTAGTGATGTCCCAGCCCAGGGCCAGAGGCCCCTGGGCACACCTTTTTTCCATTTTCCCTGGGAAAGAAAACTCAGCAGTCCAGGTTCCTGATGTCAGTTTGTAGGGCTCCCTTGGATGTATCAGGGCAGCACAAGTTTGAGGTGGGGACAACTTCGGTGTGGGGTCCATCCTTCGATATAAGGATTTTTTGCAGTCAGGGCCAGGGGCCCCTGGGCACATCCTTTTTCCATTTTCCCTGGGAAAGAAAACACAGCAGTCCAGGTTCCTGATGTCAGTTTGTAGGGCTCCCTTGGGTCTATCAAGGCAGCACAAGTTTGAGGTGGGGACAACTTCGGTGTGGGGTCCATCCTTCGATATAAGGATTTTTTGCAGTCAGGGCCAGGGGCCCCTGGGCACATCCTTTTCCCATTTCCCCTGGGAAAGAAAACTCAGCAGTCCAGGTTCCTGATGTCAGTTTGTAGGGCTCCCTTGGGTCTATCAGGGCAGCACAAGTTTGAGGTGGGCACAACTTTGGTGTGGGGTGCATCCTTCCATATAAGGATTTTTAGCAGTGAGGCCCCTGCCCAGGGCCAGGGGCCCCTGGGCACATCCTTTTTCAATTTTCCCTGGGAAAGAAAACTCAGCAGTCCAGGTTCCTGATGTCAGTTTGTAGGGCTCCCTTGGGTCTATCAGGGCATCACAAGTTTGAGGTGGGGACAACTTCGGTGTGGGGTCCATCCTTCGATATAAGGATTTTTTGCAGTCAGGGCCAGGGGCCCAGGGCCAGGGGCCCCTGGGCACATCCTTTTTCCATTTTCCCTGGGAAAGAAAACTCAGCAGTCCAGGTTCCTGATGTCAGTTTGTAGGGCTCCCTTGGGTCTATCAGGGCAGCACAAGTTTGAAGTGGGCAGAACTTCGGTGTGGGGTCCATCCTTCGATATAAGGATTTTTTGCAGTCAGGGCCAGGGGCCCCCGGGCACATCCTTTTTCCATTTTCCCTGGGAAAGAAAACTCAGCAGTCCAGGTTCCTGATGTCAGTTTGTAGGGCTGCCTTGGGTCTATCAGGGCAGCACAAGTTTGAGGTGGGGACAGCTTATGTGTGGGGTCCATCCTTCGATATAAGGATTTTTTGCAGCGAGTCCCCTGCCCAGAGCCAGGGGCCCCTGGGCACATCCTTTTTCCATTTTCCCTGGGAAAGAAAACTCAGCAGTCCAGGTTCCTGATGTCAGTTTGTAGGGCTGCCTTGGGTCTATCAGGGCAGCACAAGTTTGAGGTGGGGACAACTTCGGTGTGGGGTCCATCCTTCGATATAAGGATTTTTTGCAGTCAGGGCCAGGGGCCCCCGGGCACATCCTTTTTCCATTTTCCCTGGGAAAGAAAACTCAGCAGTCCAGGTTCCTGATGTCAGTTTGTAGGGCTCCCTTGGGTCTATCAGGGCAGCACAAGTTTGAGGTGGGGACAACTTCGGTGTGGGGTCCATCCTTCGATATAAGGATTTTTTGCAGTGAGGTCCCTGCGCAGGGGCCCCTGAGCACATCCTTTTTCCATTTTCCCTGGGAAAGAAAACTCAGCAGTCCAGGTTCCGGATGTCAGTTTGTAGGGCTCCCTTGGGTGTATCAGGGCAGCACAAGTTTGAGGTGGGGACAACTTCGGTGTGGGGTCCATCCTTCGATATAAGGATTTTTTGCAGTCAGGGCCAGGGGCCCCTGGGCACATCCTTTTTCCATTTTCCCTGGGAAAGAAAACTCAGCAGTCCAGGTTCCTGATGTCAGTTTGTAGGGCTCCCTTGGATGTATCAGGGCAGCACAAGTTTGAGGTGGGGACAACTTCGGTGTGGGGTCCATCCTTCGATATAAGGATTCTTTGCAGTGAGGTCCCAGCCCAGGGCCAGGGGCCCCTGGGCACATCCTTTTTCCATTTTCCCTGGGAAAGAAAACTCAGCAGTCCAGGTTCCTGATGTCAGTTTGTAGGGCTGCCTTGGGTCTATCTGGGCAGCACAAGTTTGAGGTGGGGACAACTTCGGTGTGGGGTGCATCCTTCAATATAAGGATTCTTTGCAGTCAGGGCCAGGGGCCCCTGGGCACATCCTTTTTCCATTTTCCCTGGGAAAGAAAACTCAGCAGTCCAGGTTCCTGATGTCAGTTTGTAGGGCTCCATTGGGTCTATCAGGGCAGCACAAGTTTGAGGTGGGCACAACTTCGGTGTGGGGTCCATCCTTCGATATATGGATTTTTTGCAGTCAGGGCCAGGGGCCCCTGGGCACATCCTTTTTCCATTTTCCCTGGGAAAGAAAACTCAGCAGTCCAGGTTCCTGATGTCAGTTTGTAGGGCTCCCTTGGGTCTATCAGGGCAGCACAAGTTTGAGGTGGGCACAACTTCGGTGTGGGGTCCATCCTTCGATATAAGGATTTTTTGCAGTCAGGGCCAGGGGCCCCTGGGCACATCCTTTTTCCATTTTCCCTGGGAAAGAAAACTCAGCAGTCCAGGTTCCTGATGTCAGTTTGTAGGGCTCCCTTGGGTCTATCAGGGCAGCACAAGTTTGAGGTGGGGACAACTTCGGTGTGGGGTCCATCCTTCGATATAAGGATTTTTTGCAGTCAGGGCCAGGGGCCCCTGGGCACCTCCTTTTTCCATTTTCCCTGGGAAAGAAAACTCAGCAGTCCAGGTTGCTGATGTCAGTTTGTAGGGCTCCCTTGGGTGTATCAGGGCAGCACAAGTTTGAGGTGGGCACAACTTTGGTGTGGGGTGCATCCTTCCATATAAGGATTTTTTGCAGTGAGGCCCCTGCCCAGGGCCACGGGCCCCTGGGCACATCCTTTTTCAATTTTCCCTGGGAAAGAAAACTCAGCAGTCCAGGTTCCTGATGTCAGTTTGTAGGGCTCCCTTGGGTCTATCAGGGCAGCACAAGTTTGAGGTGGGGACAACTTCGGTGTGGGGTCCATCCTTCGATATAAGGATTTTTTGCAGTCAGGGCCAGGGGCCCCTGGGCACCTCCTTTTTCCATTTTCCCTGGGAAAGAAAACTCAGCAGTCCAGGTTCCTGATGTCAGTTTGTAGGGCTCCCTTGGGTCTATCAGGGCAGCACAAGTTTGAGGTGGGGACATCTTCGGTGTGGGGTCCATCCTTCGATATAAGGATTCTTTGCAGTCAGGGCCAGGAGCCCCTGGGCACATCCTTTTTCCATTTTCCCTGGGAAAGAAAACTCAGCAGTCCAGGTTCCTGATGTCAGTTTGTAGGGCTCCCTTGGGTGTATCAGGGCAGCACAAGTTTGAGGTGGGGACAACTTCGGTGTGGGGTCCATCCTTTGATATTAGGATTTTTTGCAGTCATGGCCAGGGGCCCCCGGGCACATCCTTTTTCCATTTTCCCTGGGAAAGAAAACTCAGCAGTCCAGGTTCCTGATGTCAGTTTGTAGGGCTCCCTTGGGTCTATCAGGGCAGCACAAGTTTGAGGTGGGGACAACTTCGGTGTGGGGTCCATCCTTCGATATAAGGATTTTTTGCAGTCAGGGCCAGGGGCCCCCGGGCACATCCTTTTTCCATTTTCCCTGGGAAAGAAAACTCAGCAGTCCAGGTTCTTGATGTCAGTTTGTAGGGCTCCCTTGGGTCTATCAGGGCAGCACAAGTTTGAGGTGGGGACAACTTCGGTGTGGGATCCATCCTTCGATATAAGGATTTTTTGCAGTGAGGCCCCTGCCCAGGGCCAGGGGCCCCTGGGCACATCCTTTTTCCATTTTCCCTGGGAAAGATAACTCAGCAGTCCTGGTTCCTGATGTCAGTTTGTAGGGCTGCCTTGGGTCTATCAGGGCAGTAGAAGTTTGAGGTGGGGACAACTTCGGTGTGGGGTCCATCCTTCGATATAAGGATTTTTTGCAGTCAGGGCTAGGGGCCCCCGGGCACATCCTTTTTCGATTTTCCCTGGGAAAGAAAACTCAGCAGTCCAGGTTCCTGATGTCAGTTTGTAGGGCTCCCTTGGGTCTATTAGGGGAGCACAAGTTTGAGGTGGGGACAACTTCAGTGTGGGGTCCATCCTTTGATATAAGGATTTTTTGCAGTGAGGTCCCTGCCAAGGGGCCACTGAGCACATACTTTTTCCATTTTCCCTGGGAAAGAAAACTCAGCAGTCCAGGTTCCTGATGTCAGTTTGTAGGGCTCCCTTGGGTCTATCAGGGCAGCACAAGTTTGAGGTGGGGACAACTTCGGTGTGGGGTCCATACTTCGATATAAGGATTTTTTGCAGTCAGGGGCAGGGGCCCCTGGGCACATCCTTTTTCCATTTTCCCTGGGAAAGAAAACTCAGCAGTCCAGGTTCCTGATGTCCGTTTGAAGGGCTCCCTTGGATGTATCAGGGCAGCACAAGTTTGAGGTGGGGACAACTTCGGTGTGGGGTCCATCCTTCGATATAAGGATTTTTTGCAGTCAGGGCCAGGGCCCCTGGGCCAGGGGCCCCTGGGCACATCCTTTTTCCATTTTCCCTCGGAAAGAAAACTCAGCAGTCCAGGTTCTTGATGTCAGTTTGTAGGGCTGCCTTGGGTCTATCAGGGCAGCACAAGTTTGAGGTGGGGACAACTTCGGTCTGGGCGCCATCCTTCGATATAAGGATTCTTTGCAGTCCTGGCCAGGGGCCCCCAGGCACACCCTTTTTCCATTTTCCCTGGGAAAGAAAACTCAGCAGTCCAGGTTCCTGATGTCAGTTTGTAGGGCTCCCTTGGGTCTATCAGGGCAGCACAAGTTTGAGGTGGGCACAACTTTGGTGTGGGGTACATCCTTCCATATAAGGATTTTTAGCAGTGAGGCCCCTGCCCAGGGCCAGGGGCCCCTGGGCACATCCTTTTTCCATTTTCCCTGGGAAAGAAAACTCAGCAGTCCAGGTTCCTGATGTCAGTTTGTAGGGCTCCCTTGGGTGTATCAGGGCAGCACAAGTTTGAGGTGGGGACAACTTTGGAGTGGGGTCCATCCTTCGATATAAGGATTCTTTGCAGTCAGGGCCAGGGGCCCCCGGGCACATCCTTTTTCCATTTTCCCTGGGAAAGAAAACTCAGCAGTCCAGGTTCTTGATGTCAGTTTGTAGGGCTCCCTTGGGTCTATCAGGGCAGCACAAGTTTGAGGTGGGGACAACTTCGGTGTGGGGTCCATCCTTCGATATAAGGATTTTTTGCAGTTAGGGCCAGGGGCCCCCGGGCACATCCTTTTTCCATTTTCCCTGGGAAAGAAAACTCAGCAGTCCAGGTTCCTGATGTCAGTTTGTAGGGCTCCCTTGGGTCTATCAGGGCAGCACAAGTTTGAGGTGGGGACAACTTCGGTGTGGGGTCCATCCTTCGATATAAGGATTTTTTGCAGTCAGGGCCAGGGGCCCAGGGCCAGGGGCCCCTGGGCACATCCTTTTTCCATTTTCCCTGGGAAAGAAAACTCAGCAGTCCAGGTTGCTGATGTCAGTTTGTAGGGCTGCCTTGGGTCTATCAGGGCAGCACAAGTTTGAGGTGGGGACAACTTCGGTGTGGGGTCCATCCTTCGATATAAGGATTCTTTGCAATCAAGGCTAGGAGCCGCTGGGCACATCCTTTTTCCATTTTCCCTGGGAAAGAAAACTCAGCAGTCCAGGTTGCAGATGTCAGTTTGTAGGGCTCCCTTGGGTCTATCAGGGCAGCACAAGTTTGAGGTGGGGACAACTTTGGAGTGGGGTCCATCCTTCGATATAAGGATTCTTTGCAGTGAGGACCCAGCCCAGGGCCAGGGGCCCCCGGGCACATCCTTTTCCCATTTTCCCTGGGAAAGAAAACTCAGCAGTCCAGGTTCCTGATGTCAGTTTTTAGGGCTCCCTTGGATGTATCAGGGCAGCACAAGTTTGAGTTGGGGACAACTTCGGTGTGGGGTGCATCCTTCGATATAAAGATTTTTTGCAGTCAGGGCCAGGGGCCCCTGGGCACATCCTTTTTCCATTTTCCCTGGGAAAGAAAACTCAGCAGTCCAGGTTCCTGATGTCAGTTTGTAGGGCTCCCTTGGGTGTATCAGGGCAGCACAAATTTGAGGTGGGGACAACTTCGGTGTGGGGTCCATCCTTCGATATAAGGATTCTTTGCAGTCAGGGCCAGGGGCCCCCGGGCACCTCCTTTTTCCATTTACCCTGGGAAAGAAAACTCAGCAGTCCAGGTTCTTGATGTCAGTTTGTAGGGCTCCCTTGGGTGTATCAGGGCAGCACAAGTTTGAGGTGGGGACAACTTCGGTGTGGGGTCCATCCTTCGATATAAGGATTTTTTGCAGTTAGGGCCAGGGGCCCCCGGGCACCTCCTTTTTCCATTTTCCCTGGGAAAGAAAACTCAGCAGTCCAGGTTCCTGATGTCAGTTTGTAGGGCTGCCTTGGGTCTATCAGGGCAGCACAAGTTTGAGGTGGGGACAGCTTCGGTGTGGGGTCCATCCTTCGATATAAGGATTTTTTGCAGTGAGGCCCCTGCCCAGAGCCAGGGGCCCCTGGGCACACCCTTTTTCCATTTTCCCTGGGAAAGAAAACTCAGCAGTCCAGGTTCCTGATGTCAGTTTGTAGGGCTGCCTTGGGTCTATCAGGGCAGCACAAGTTTGAGGTGGGGACAACTTCGGTGTGGGGTCCATCCTTCGATATAAGGATTTTTTGCAGTCAGGGCCAGGGGCCCCCGGGCACACCCTTTTTCCATTTTCCCTGGGAAAGAAAACTCAGCAGTCCAGGTTCCTGATGTCAGTTTGTAGGGCTCCCTTGGGTCTATCAGGGCAGCACAAGTTTGAGGTGGGGACAACTTCGGTGTGGGGTCCATCCTTCGATATAAGGATTTTTTGCAGTGAGGTCCCTGCCCAGGGGCCCCTGAGCACATCCTTTTTCCATTTTCCCTGGGAAAGAAAACTCAGCAGTCCAGGTTCCTGATGTCAGTTTGTAGGGCTCCCTTGGGTGTATCAGGGCAGCACAAGTTTGAGGTGGGGACAACTTCGGTGTGGGGTCCATCCTTCGATATAAGGATTTTTTGCAGTCAGGGCCAGGGGCCCAGGGCCAGGGGCCCCTGGGCACATCCTTTTTCCATTTTCCCTGGGAAAGAAAACTCAGCAGTCCAGGTTCCTGATGTCAGTTTGTAGGGCTCCCTTGGGTCTATCATGGCAGCACAAGTTTGAGGTGGGGACAACTTCGGTGTGGGGTCCATCCTTCGATATAAGGATTTTTTGCAGTCAGGGCCAGGGGCCCAGGGCCAGGGGCCCCTGGGCACATCCTTTTTCCATTTTCCCTGGGAAAGAAAACTCAGCAGTCCAGGTTCCTGATGTCAGTTTGTAGGGCTCCCTTGGGTGTATCAGGGCAGCACAAGTTTGAGGTGGGGACAACTTTGGAGTGGGGTCCATCCTTCGATATAAGGATTCTTTGCAGTCAGGGCCAGGGGCCCCCGGGCACATCCTTTTTCCATTTTCCCTGGGAAAGAAAACTCAGCAGTCCAGGTTCTTGATGTCAGTTTGTAGGGCTCCCTTGGGTCTATCAGGGCAGCACAAGTTTGAGGTGGGGACAACTTCTGTGTGGGGTCCATCCTTCGATATAAGGATTTTTTGCAGTTAGGGCCAGGGGCCCCCGGGCACATCCTTTTTCCATTTTACCTGGGAAAGAAAACTCAGCAGTCCAGGTTCCTGATGTCAGTTTGTAGGGCTCCCTTGGGTCTATCAGGGCAGCACAAGTTTGAGGTGGGGACAACTTCGGTGTGGGGTCCATCCTTCGATATAAGGATTTTTTGCAGTCAGGGCCAGGGGCCCCTGGGCACATCCTTTTTCCATTTTCCCTGGGAAAGAAAACTCAGCAGTCCAGGTTCCTGATGTCAGTTTGTAGGGCTCCCTTGGGTCTATCAGGGCAGCACAAGTTTGAGGTGGGGACAACTTCGGTGTGGGCTCCATCCTTCGATATAAGGATTCTTTGCAGTCAGGGACAGGGGCCCCCGGGCACCTCCTTTTTCCATTTACCCTGGGAAAGAAAACTCAGCAGTCCAGGTTCTTGATGTCAGTTTGTAGGGCTCCCTTGGGTCTATCAGGGCAGCACAAGTTTGAAGTGGGCAGAACTTCGGTGTGGGGTCCATCCTTCGATATAAGGATTTTTTGCAGTTAGGGCCAGGGGCCCCCGGGCACATCCTTTTTCCATTTTACCTGGGAAAGAAAACTCAGCAGTCCAGGTTCCTGATGTCAGTTTGTAGGGCTGCCTTGGGTCTATCAGGGCAGCACAAGTTTGAGGTGGGGACAGCTTCGGTGTGGGGTCCATCCTTCGATATAAGGATTTTTTGCAGTGAGGCCCCTGCCCAGAGCCAGGGGCCCCTGGGCACATCCTTTTTCCATTTTCCCTGGGAAAGAAAACTCAGCAGTCCAGGTTCCTGATGTCAGTTTGTAGGGCTGCCTTGGGTCTATCAGGGCAGCACAAGTTTGAGGTGGGGACAACTTCGGTGTGGGGTCCATTCTTCGATATAAGGATTTTTTGCAGTCAGGGCCAGGGGCCCCCGCGCACCCCCTTTTTCCATTTTCCCTGGGAAAGAAAACTCAGCAGTCCAGGTTCCTGATGTCAGTTTGTAGGGCTCCCTTGGGTCTATCAGGGCAGCACAAGTTTGAGGTGGGGACAACTTCGGTGTGGGGTCCATCCTTCGATATAAGGATTTTTTGCAGTGAGGTCCCTGCCCAGGGGCCCCTGGGCACATCCTTTTTCCATTTTCCCTGGGAAAGAAAACTCAGCAGTCCAGGTTCCTGATGTCAGTTTGTAGGGCTCCCTTGGGTGTATCAGGGCAGCACAAGTTTGAGGTGGGGACAACTTCGGTGTGGGGTCCATCCTTTGATATAAGGATTTTTTGCAGTCAGGGCCAGGGGCCCAGGGCCAGGGGCCCCTGGGCACATCCTTTTTCCATTTTCCCTGGGAAAGAAAACTCAGCAGTCCAGGTTCCTGATGTCAGTTTGTAGGGCTCCCTTGGGTCTATCAGGGCAGCACAAGTTTGAGGTGGGGACAACTTTGGAGTGGGGTCCATCCTTCGATATAAGGATTCTTTTCAGTGAGGACCCAGCCGAGGGCCAGGGGCCCCCGGGCACAACCTATTCCCATTTTCCCTGGGAAAGAAAACTCAGCAGTCCAGGTTCCTGATGTCAGTTTGTAGGGCTCCCTTGGGTCTATCAGGGCAGCACAAGTTTGAGGTGGGGACATCTTCGGTGTGGGGTCCATCCTTCGATATAAGGATTCTTTGTAGTCAGGGCCAGGAGCCCCTGGGCACATCCTTTTTCCATTTTCCCTGGGAAAGAAAACTCAGCAGTCCAGGTTCTTGATGTCAGTTTGTAGGGCTCCCTTGGGTCTATCAGGGCAGCACAAGTTTGAGGTGGGGACAACTTCGGTGTGGGATCCATCCTTCGATATAAGGATTTTTTGCAGTCAGGGCCAGCGTCCCAGGGCCAGGGGCCCCCGGGCACATCCTTTTTCCATTTTCCCTGGGAAAGAAAACTCAGCAGTCCAGGTTCCTGATGTCAGTTTGTAGGGCTGCCTTGGGTCTATCAGGGCAGCACAAGTTTGAGGTGGGGACAGCTTCGGTGTGGGGTCCATCCTTCGATATAAGGATTTTTTGCAGTGAGGCCCCTGCCCAGGGCCAGGGGCCCCTGGGCCCATCCTTTTTCCATTTTCTCTGGGAAAGAAAACTCAGCAGTCCAGGTTCCTGATGCCAGTTTTTAGGGCTGCCTTGGGTCTATCAGGGCAGGACAAGTTTGAGGTGGGGACAACTTCGGTGTGGGGTCCATCCTTCGATATAAGGATTTTTTGCAGTCAGGGCCAGGGGCCCCCGGGCACATCCTTTTTCCATTTTCCCTGGGAAAGAAAACTCAGCAGTCCAGGTTCCTGATGTCAGTTTGTAGGGCTCCCTTGGGTCTATCAGGGCAGCACAAGTTTGAGGTGGGGACATCTTCGGTGTGGGGTCCATCCTTCGATATAAGGATTTTTTGCAGTCAGGGCCAGGGGCCCCTGGGCACATCCTTTTTCCATTTTCCCTGGGAAAGAAAACTCAGCAGTCCAGGTTCCTGATGTCAGTTTGTAGGGCTCCCTTGGGTCTATCAGGGCAGCACAAGTTTGAGGTGGGGACAACTTCGGTGTGGGGTCCATCCTTCGATATAAGGATTCTTTGCAGTCAGGGCCAGGGGCCCCCGGGCACATCCTTTTTCCATTTTCCCTGGGAAAGAAAACTCAGTAGTCCAGGTTCTTGATGTCAGTTTGTAGGGCTCCCTTGGGTCTATCAGGGCAGCACAAGTTTGAGGTGGGGACAACTTCGGTGTGGGGTCCATCCTTCGATATAAGGATTTTTTGCAGTTAGGGCCAGGGGCCCCCGGGCACATCCTTTTTCCATTTTACCTGGGAAAGAAAACTCAGCAGTCCAGGTTCCTGATGTCAGTTTGTAGGGCTCCCTTGGGTCTATCAGGGCAGCACAAGTTTGAGGTGGGGACAACTTCGGTGTGGGGTCCATCCTTCGATATAAGGATTCTTTGCAGTCAGGGCCAGGGGCCCAGGGCCAGGGGCCCCTGGGCACATCCTTTTTCCATTTTCCCTGGGAAAGAAAACTCAGCAGTCCAGGTTCCTGATGTCAGTTTCTAGGGCTCCCTTGGGTCTATCAGGGCAGCACAAGTTTGAGGTGGGGACATCTTCGGTGTGGGGTCCATCCTTCGATATAAGGATTCTTTGCAGTCAGGGCCAGGAGCCGCTGGGCACATCCTTTTTCCATTTTCCCTGGGAAAGAAAACTCAGCAGTCCAGGTTGCTGATGTCAGTTTGTAGGGCTCCCTTGGGTCTATCAGGGCAGCACAAGTTTGAGGTGGGGACAACTTTGGATTGGGGTCCATCCTTCGATATAAGGATTCTTTGCAGTGAGGTCCCAGCCCAGGGCCAGGGGCCCCCGGGCACATCCTTTTCCCATTTTCCCTGGGAAAGAAAACTCAGCAGTCCAGGTTCCTGTTGTCAGTTTGTAGGGCTGCCTTGGATGTATCAGGGCAGCACAAGTTTGAGTTGGGGACAACTTCGGTGTGGGGTGCATCCTTCGATATAAAGATTTTTTGCAGTCAGGGCCAGGGGCCCCTGGGCACATCCTTTTTCCATTTTCCCTGGGAAAGAAAACTCAGCAGTCCAGGTTCCTGATGTCAGTTTGTAGGGCTCCCTTGGGTGTATCAGGGCAGCACAAGTTTGAGGTGGGGACAACTTCGGTGTGGGGTCCATCCTTCGATATAAGGATTCTTTGCAGTCAGGGCCAGGGGCCCCCGGGCACCTCCTTTTTCCATTTACCCTGGGAAAGAAAACTCAGCAGTCCAGGTTCTTGATTTCAGTTTGTAGGGCTCCCTTGGGTCTATCAGGGCAGCACAAGTTTGAAGTGGGCAGAACTTCGGTGTGGGGTCCATCCTTCGATATAAGGATTTTTTGCAGTTAGGGCCAGGGGCCCCCGGGCACATCCTTTTTCCATTTTACCTGGGAAAGAAAACTCAGCAGTCCAGGTTCCTGATGTCAGTTTGTAGGGCTGCCTTGGGTCTATCAGGGCAGCACAAGTTTGAGGTGGGGACAGCTTCGGTGTGGGGTCCATCCTTCGATATAAGGATTTTTTGCAGTGAGGTCCCTGCCCAGAGCCAGGGGCCCCTGGGCACATCCTTTTTCCATTTTCCCTGGGAAAGAAAACTCAGCAGTCCAGGTTCCTGATGTCAGTTTGTAGGGCTCCCTTGGGTCTATCAGGGCAGCACAAGTTTGAGGTGGGGACAACTTCGGTGTGGGGTCCATCCTTCGATATAAGGATTTTTTGCAGTGAGGTCCCTGCCCAGGGGCCCCTGAGCACACCCTTTTTCCATTTTCCCTGGGAAAGAAAAGTCAGCAGTCCAGGTTCCTGATGTCAGTTTGTAGGGCTCCCTTGGGTGTATCAGGGCAGCACAAGTTTGAGGTGGGGACAACTTCGGTGTGGGGTCCATCCTTCGATATAAGGATTTTTTGCAGTCAGGGCCAGGGGCCCCTGGGCACATCCTTTTTCCATTTTCCCTGGGAAAGAAAACTCAGCAGTTCAGGTTCCTGATGTCAGTTTGTAGGGCTCCCTTGGATGTATCAGGGCAGCACAAGTTTGAGGTGGGGACAACTTCGGTGTGGGGTCCATCCTTCGATAAAAGGATTTTTTGCAGTCAGGGCCAGGGGCCCAGGGCCAGGGGCCCCTGGGCACATCCTTTTTCCATTTTCCCTGGGAAAGAAAACTCAGCAGTCCAGGTTCCTGATGTCAGTTTGTAGGGCTCCCTTGGGTGTATCAGGGCAGCACAAGTTTGAGGTGGGGACATCTTCGGTGTGGGGTCCATCCTTCGATATAAGGATTTTTTGCAGTCAGGGCCAGGGGCCCCTGGGCACATCCTTTTTCCATTTTCCCTGGGAAAGAAAACTCAGCAGTCCAGGTTCTTGATGTCAGTTTGTAGGGCTCCCTTGGGTCTATCAGGGCAGCACAAGTTTGAGGTGGGGACAACTTCGGTGTGGGGTCCATCCTTCGATATAAGGATTTTTTGCAGTTAGGGCCAGGGGCCCCCGGGCACATCCTTTTTCCATTTTCCCTGGGAAAGAAAACTCAGCAGTCCAGGTTCCTGATGTCAGTTTGTAGGGCTCCCTTGGGTCTATCAGGGCAGCACAAGTTTGAGGTGGGGACAGCTTCGGTGTGGGGTCCATCCTTCGATATAAGGATTTTTTGCAGTGAGGCCCCTGCCCAGAGCCAGGGGCCCCTGGGCACATCCTTTTTCCATTTTCCCTGGGAAAGAAAACTCAGCAGTCCAGGTTCCTGATGTCAGTTTGTAGGGCTCCCTTGGATGTATCAGGGCAGCACAAGTTTGAGGTGGGGACAACTTCGGTGTGGGGTCCATCCTTCGATATAAGGATTTTTTGCAGTCAGGGCCAGGGGCCCCTGGACACATCCTTTTTCCATTTTCCCTGGGAAAGAAAACTCAGCAGTCCAGGTTCCTGATGTCAGTTTGTAGGGCTGCCTTGGGTCTATCAGGGCAGCACAAGTTTGAGGTGGGGACAACTTCGGTGTGGGGTCCATCCTTCGATATAAGGATTTTTTGCAGTCAGGGCCAGGGGCCCCTGGGCACCTCCTTTTTCCATTTTCCCTGGGAAAGAAAACTCAGCAGTCCAGGTTCCTGATGTCAGTTTGTAGGGCTCCCTTGGGTCTATCAGGGCAGCACAAGTTTGAGGTGGGGACATCTTCGGTGTGGGGTCCATCCTTCGATATAAGGATTTTTTGCAGTCAGGGCCAGGGGCCCCCAGGCACATCCTTTTTCCATTTTCCCTGGGAAAGAAAACTCAGCAGTCCAGGTTCCTGATGTCAGTTTGTAGGGCTCCCTTGGGTGTATCAGGGCAGCACAAGTTTGAGGTGGGGACATCTTCGGTGTGGGGTCCATCCTTCGATATAAGGATTTTTTGCAGTCACGGCCAGGGGCCCAGGGCCAGGGGCCCCTGGGCACATCCTTTTTCCATTTTCCCTGGGAAAGAAAACTCAGCAGTCCAGGTTCCTGATGTCAGTTTGTAGGGCTCCCTTGGGTCTATCAGGGCAGCACAAGTTTGAGGTGGGGACATCTTCGGTGTGGGGTCCATCCTTCGATATAAGGATTCTTTGCAGTCAGGGCCAGGAGCCGCTGGGCACATCCTTTTTCCATTTTCCCTGGGAAAGAAAACTCAGCAGTCCAGGTTGCTGATGTCAGTTTGTAGGGCTCCCTTGGGTCTATCAGGGCAGCACAAGTTTGAGGTGGGGACAACTTTGGAGTGGGGTCCATCCTTCGATATAAGGATTCTTTGCAGTGAGGTCCCAGCCCAGGGCCAGGGGCCCCCGGGCACATCCTTTTTCCATTTTACCTGGGAAAGAAAACTCAGCAGTCCAGGTTCCTGATGTCAGTTTGTAGGGCTCCCTTGGATGTATCAGGGCAGCACAAGTTTGAGTTGGGGACAACTTCGGTGTGGGGTGCATCCTTCGATATAAAGATTTTTTGCAGTCAGGGCCAGGGGCCCCTGGGCACATCCTTTTTCCATTTTCCCTGGGAAAGAAAACTCAGCAGTCCAGGTTCCTGACGTCCGTTTGTAGGGCTCCCTTGGGTGTATCAGGGCAGCACAAGTTTGAGGTGGGGACAACTTCGGTGTGGGGTCCATCCTTCGATATAAGGATTCTTTGCAGTCAGGGCCAGGGGCCCCCGGGCACATCCTTTTTCCATTTACCCTGGGAAAGAAAACTCAGCAGTCCAGGTTCTTGATGTCAGTTTGTAGGGCTCCCTTGGGTCTATCAGGGCAGCACAAGTTTGAGGTGGGGACAACTTCGGTGTGGGGTCCATCCTTCGATATAAGGATTTTTTGCAGTGAGGTCCCTGCCCAGGGGCCCCTGAGCACACCCTTTTTCCATTTTCCCTGGGAAAGAAAACTCAGCAGTCCAGGTTCCTGATGTCAGTTTGTAGGGCTCCCTTGGGTGTATCAGGGCAGCACAAGTTTGAGGTGGGGACAACTTCGGTGTGGGGTCCATCCTTCGATATAAGGATTTTTTGCAGTCAGGGCCAGGGGCCCCTGGACACATCCTTTTTCCATTTTCCCTGGGAAAGAAAACTCAGCAGTCCAGGTTCCTGATGTCAGTTTGTAGGGCTCCCTTGGATGTATCAGGGCAGCACAAGTTTGAGGTGGGGACAACTTCGGTGTGGGGTCCATCCTTCGATATAAGGATTTTTTGCAGTCAGGGCCAGGGGCCCAGGGCCAGGGGCCCCTGGGCACATCCTTTTTCCATTTTCCCTGGGAAAGAAAACTCAGCAGTCCAGGTTCCTGATGTCAGTTTGTAGGGCTCCCTTGGGTCTATCAGGGCAGCACAAGTTTGAGGTGGGGACAACTTCGGTGTGGGGTCCATCCTTCGATATAAGGATTTTTTGCAGTCAGGGCCAGGGGCCCCTGGGCACCTCCTTTTTCCATTTTCCCTGGGAAAGAAAACTCAGCAGTCCAGGTTCCTGATGTCAGTTTGTAGGGCTCCCTTGGGTGTATCAGGGCAGCACAAGTTTGAGGTGGGGACAACTTCGGTGTGGGGTCCATCCTTCGATATAAGGATTTTTTGCAGTCAGGGCCAGGGGCCCCTGGGCACATCCTTTTTCCATTTTCCCTGGGAAAGAAAACTCAGCAGTCCAGGTTCCTGATGTCAGTTTGTAGGGCTCCCTTGGATGTATCAGGGCAGCACAAGTTTGAGGTGGGGACAACTTCGGTGTGGGGTCCATCCTTCGATATAAGGATTTTTTGCAGTCAGGGCCAGGGGCCCAGGGCCAGGGGCCCCTGGGCACATCCTTTTTCCATTTTCCCTGGGAAAGAAAACTCAGCAGTCCAGGTTCCTGATGTCAGTTTGTAGGGCTCCCTTGGGTCTATCAGGGCAGCACAAGTTTGAGGTGGGGACAACTTCGGTGTGGGCTCCATCCTTCGATATAAGGATTTTTTGCAGTCAGGGCCAGGGGCCCCTGGGCACCTCCTTTTTCCATTTTCCCTGGGAAAGAAAACTCAGCAGTCCAGGTTCCTGATGTCAGTTTGTAGGGCTCCCTTGGGTCTATCAGGGCAGCACAAGTTTGAGGTGGGGACATCTTCGGTGTGGGGTCCATCCTTCGATATAAGGATTTTTTGCAGTCAGGGCCAGGGGCCCCTGGGCACATCCTTTTTCCATTTTCCCTGGGAAAGAAAACTCAGCAGTCCAGGTTCTTGATGTCAGTTTGTAGGGCTCCCTTGGGTCTATCAGGGCAGCACAAGTTTGAGGTGGGGACAACTTCGGTGTGGGGTCCATCCTTCGATATAAGGATTTTTTGCAGTTAGGGCCAGGGGCCCCCGGGCACATCCTTTTTCCATTTTCCCTGGGAAAGAAAACTCAGCAGTCCAGGTTCCTGATGTCAGTTTGTAGGGCTCCCTTGGGTCTATCAGGGCAGCACAAGTTTGAGGTGGGGACAGCTTCGGTGTGGGGTCCATCCTTCGATATAAGGATTTTTTGCAGTGAGGCCCCTGCCCAGAGCCAGGGGCCCCTGGGCACATCCTTTTTCCATTTTCCCTGGGAAAGAAAACTCAGCAGTCCAGGTTCCTGATGTCAGTTTGTAGGGCTCCCTTGGATGTATCAGGGCAGCACAAGTTTGAGGTGGGGACAACTTCGGTGTGGGGTCCATCCTTCGATATAAGGATTTTTTGCAGTCAGGGCCAGGGGCCCCTGGACACATCCTTTTTCCATTTTCCCTGGGAAAGAAAACTCAGCAGTCCAGGTTCCTGATGTCAGTTTGTAGGGCTGCCTTGGGTCTATCAGGGCAGCACAAGTTTGAGGTGGGGACAACTTTGGGGTGGGGTGCATCCTTCGATATACGGATTCTTTGCAGTCAGGGCCAGGGGCCCCTGGGCACATCCTTTTTCCATTTTCCCTGGGAAAGAAAACTTAGCAGTCCAGGTTCCTGATGTCAGTTTGTAGGGCTCCCTTGGGTCTATCAGGGCAGCACAAGTTTGAGGTGGGGACAACTTCGGTGTGGGGTCCATCCTTCGATATAAGGATTCTTTGCAGTGAGGTCCCAGCCCAGGGCCAGAGGCCCCTGGGCACATCCTTTTTCCATTTTCCCTGGGAAAGAAAACTCAGCAGTCCAGGTTCCTGATGTCAGTTTGTAGGGCTGCCTTGGGTCTATCAGGGCAGCACAAGTTTGAGGTGGGGACAACTTCGGTGTGGGGTCCATCCTTCGATATAAAGATTTTTTGCAGTCAGGGCCAGGGGCCCCTGGGCACCTCCTTTTTCCATTTTCCCTGGGAAAGAAAACTCAGCAGTCCAGGTTCCTGATGTCAGTTTGTAGGGCTCCCTTGGGTCTATCAGGGCAGCACAAGTTTGAGGTGGGGACATCTTCGGTGTGGGGTCCATCCTTCGATATAAGGATTTTTTGAAGTCAGGGCCAGGGGCCCCTGGGCACATCCTTTTTCCATTTTCCCTGGGAAAGAAAACTCAGCAGTCCAGGTTCCTGATGTCAGTTTGTAGGGCTCCCTTGGGTGTATCAGGGCAGCACAAGTTTGAGGTGGGGACATCTTCGGTGTGGGGTCCATCCTTCGATATAAGGATTCTTTGCAGTCAGGGCCAGGGGCCCCCGGGCACATCCTTTTTCCATTTTCCCTGGGAAAGAAAACTCAGCAGTCCAGGTTCTTGATGTCAGTTTGTAGGGCTCCCTTGGGTCTATCAGGGCAGCACAAGTTTGAGGTGGGGACAACTTCGGTGTGGGGTCCATCCTTCGATATAAGGATTTTTTGCAGTTAGGGCCAGGGGCCCCCGGGCACATCCTTTTTCCATTTTCCCTGGGAAAGAAAACTCAGCAGTCCAGGTTCCTGATGTCAGTTTGTAGGGCTCCCTTGGGTCTATCAGGGCAGCACAAGTTTGAGGTGGGGACAACTTCGGTGTGGGCTCCATCCTTCGATATAAGGATTTTTTGCAGTCAGGGCCAGGGGCCCAGGGCCAGGGGCCCCTGGGCACATCCTTTTTCCATTTTCCCTGGGAAAGAAAACTCAGCAGTCCAGGTTCCTGATGTCAGTTTGTAGGGCTCCCTTGGGTCTATCAGGGCAGCACAAGTTTGAGGTGGGGACATCTTCGGTGTGGGGTCCATCCTTCGATATAAGGATTCTTTGCAGTCAGGGCCAGGAGCCGCTGGGCACATCCTTTTTCCATTTTCCCTGGGAAAGAAAACTCAGCAGTCGAGGTTGCTGATGTCAGTTTGTAGGGCTCCCTTGGGTCTATCAGGGCAGCACAAGTTTGAGGTGGGGACAACTTTGGAGTGGGGTCCATCCTTCGATATAAGGATTCTTTGCAGTCAGGGCCAGGGGCCCCCGGGCACATCCTTTTTCCATTTTCCCTGGGAAAGAAAACTCAGCAGTCCAGGTTCTTGATGTCAGTTTGTAGGGCTCCCTTGGGTCTATCAGGGCAGCACAAGTTTGAGGTGGGGACAACTTCGGTGTGGGGTCCATCCTTCGATATAAGGATTTTTTGCAGTTAGGGCCAGGGGCCCCCGGGCACATCCTTTTTCCATTTTACCTGGGAAAGAAAACTCAGCAGTCCAGGTTCCTGATGTCAGTTTGTAGGGCTCCCTTGGGTCTATCAGGGCAGCACAAGTTTGAGGTGGGGACAACTTCGGTGTGGGGTCCATCCTTCGATATAAGGATTTTTTGCAGTCAGGGCCAGGGGCCCAGGGCCAGGGGCCCCTGGGCACATCCTTTTTCCATTTTCCCTGGGAAAGAAAACTCAGCAGTCCAGGTTGCTGATGTCAGTTTGTAGGGCTCCCTTGGGTCTATCAGGGCAGCACAAGTTTGAGGTGGGGACAACTTTGGAGTGGGGTCCATCCTTCGATATAAGGATTCTTTGCAGTGAGGTCCCAGCCCAGGGCCAGGGGCCCCCGGGCACATCCTTTTCCCATTTTCCCTGGGAAAGAAAACTCAGCAGTCCAGGTTCCTGATGTCAGTTTGTAGGGCTCCCTTGGATGTATCAGGGCAGCACAAGTTTGAGTTGGGGACAACTTTGGTGTGGGGTGCATGCTTCGATATAAAGAGTTTTTGCAGTCAGGGCCAGGGGCCCCTGGGCACATCCTTTTTCCATTTTCCCTGGGAAAGAAAACTCAGCAGTCCAGGTTCCTGATGTCAGTTTGTAGGGCTCCCTTGGGTCTATCAGGGCAGCACAAGTTTGAGGTGGGGACATCTTCGGTGTGGGGTCCATCCTTCGATATAAGGATTCTTTGCAGTCAGGGCCAGGAGCCGCTGGGCACATCCTTTTTCCATTTTCCCTGGGAAAGAAAACTCAGCAGTCCAGGTTCCTGATGTCAGTTTGTAGGGCTCCCTTGGGTCTATCAGGGCAGCAGAAGTTTGAGGTGGGGACAACTTTGGAGTGGGGTCCATCCTTCGATATAAGGATTCTTTGCAGTGAGGACCCAGCCCAGGGCCAGGGGCCCCCGGGCACATCCTATTCCCATTTTCCCTGGGAAAGAAAACTCAGCAGTCCAGGTTCCTGATGTCAGTTTGTAGGGCTCCCTTGGGTCTATCAGGGCAGCACAAGTTTGAGGTGGGGACATCTTCGGTGTGGGGTCCATCCTTCGATATAAGGATTTTTTGCAGTCAGGGCCAGGGGCCCCTGGGCACATCCTTTTTCCATTTTCCCTGGGAAAGAAAACTCAGCAGTCCAGGTTCCTGATGTCAGTTTGTAGGGCTCCCTTGGGTGTATCAGGGCAGCACAAGTTTGAGGTGGGGACAACTTTGGAGTGGGGTCCATCCTTCGATATAAGGATTCTTTGCAGTCAGGGCCAGGGGCCCCCGGGCACAACCTTTTTCCATTTTCCCTGGGAAAGAAAACTCAGCAGTCCAGGTTCTTGATGTCAGTTTGTAGGGCTCCCTTGGGTCTATCAGGGCAGCACAAGTTTGAGGTGGGGACAACTTCGGTGTGGGGTCCATCCTTCGATATAAGGATTTTTTGCAGTTAGGGCCAGGGGCCCCCGGGCACATCCTTTTTCCATTTTACCTGGGAAAGAAAACTCAGCAGTCCAGGTTCCTGATGTCAGTTTGTAGGGCTCCCTTGGGTCTATCAGGGCAGCACAAGTTTGAGGTGGGGACAACTTCGGTGTGGGGTCCATCCTTCGATATAAGGATTTTTTGCAGTCAGGGCCAGGGGCCCAGGGCCAGGGGCCCCTGGGCACATCCTTTTTCCATTTTCCCTGGGAAAGAAAACTCAGCAGTCCAGGTTCCTGATGTCAGTTTGTAGGGCTCCCTTGGGTCTATCAGGGCAGCACAAGTTTGAGGTGGGGACATCTTCGGTGTGGGGTCCATCCTTCGATATAAGGATTCTTTGCAGTCAGGGCCAGGAGCCGCTGGGCACATCCTTTTTCCATTTTCCCTGGGAAAGAAAACTCAGCAGTCCAGGTTGCTGATGTCAGTTTGTAGGGCTCCCTTGGGTCTATCAGGGCAGCACAAGTTTGAGGTGGGGACAACTTTGGAGTGGGGTCCATCCTTCGATATAAGGATTCTTTGCAGTGAGGTCCCAGCCCAGGGCCAGGGGCCCCCGGGCACATCCTTTTCCCATTTTCCCTGGGAAAGAAAACTCAGCAGTCCAGGTTCCTGATGTCAGTTTGTAGGGCTCCCTTGGATGTATCAGGGCAGCACAAGTTTGAGTTGGGGACAACTTCGGTGTGGGGTGCATGCTTCGATATAAAGAGTTTTTGCAGTCAGGGCCAGGGGCCCCTGGGCACATCCTTTTTCCATTTTCCCTGGGAAAGAAAACTCAGCAGTCCAGGTTCCTGATGTCAGTTTGTAGGGCTCCCTTGGGTCTATCAGGGCAGCACAAGTTTGAGGTGGGGACATCTTCGGTGTGGGGTCCATCCTTCGATATAAGGATTCTTTGCAGTCAGGGCCAGGAGCCGCTGGGCACATCCTTTTTCCATTTTCCCTGGGAAAGAAAACTCAGCAGTCCAGGTTCCTGATGTCAGTTTGTAGGGCTCCCTTGGGTCTATCAGGGCAGCACAAGTTTGAGGTGGGGACAACTTTGGAGTGGGGTCCATCCTTCGATATAAGGATTCTTTGCAGTGAGGACCCAGCCCAGGGCCAGGGGCCCCCGGGCACATCCTATTCCCATTTTCCCTGGGAAAGAAAACTCAGCAGTCCAGGTTCCTGATGTCAGTTTGTAGGGCTCCCTTGGGTCTATCAGGGCAGCACAAGTTTGAGGTGGGGACATCTTCGGTGTGGGGTCCATCCTTCGATATAAGGATTCTTTGTAGTCAGGGCCAGGAGCCCCTGGGCACATCCTTTTTCCATTTTCCCTGGGAAAGAAAACTCAGCAGTCCAGGTTCTTGATGTCAGTTTGTAGGGCTCCCTTGGGTCTATCAGGGCAGCACAAGTTTGAGGTGGGGACAACTTCGGTGTGGGATCCATCCTTCGATATAAGGATTTTTTGCAGTCAGGGCCAGCGTCCCAGGGCCAGGGGCCCCCGGGCACATCCTTTTTCCATTTTCCCTGGGAAAGAAAACTCAGCAGTCCAGGTTCCTGATGTCAGTTTGTAGGGCTGCCTTGGGTCTATCAGGGCAGCACAAGTTTGAGGTGGGGACAACTTCGGTGTGGGGTCCATCCTTCGATATAAGGATTTTTTGCAGTGAGGCCCCTGCCCAGGGCCAGGGGCCCCTGGGCCCATCCTTTTTCCATTTTCCCTGGGAAAGAAAACTCAGCAGTCCAGGTTCCTGATGCCAGTTTTTAGGGCTGCCTTGGGTCTATCAGGGCAGGACAAGTTTGAGGTGGGGACAACTTCGGTGTGGGGTCCATCCTTCGATATAAGGATTTTTTGCAGTCAGGGCCAGGGGCCCCCGGGCACATCCTTTTTCCATTTTCCCTGGGAAAGAAAACTCAGCAGTCCAGGTTCCTGATGTCAGTTTGTAGGGCTCCCTTGGGTCTATCAGGGCAGCACAAGTTTGAGGTGGGGACATCTTCGGTGTGGGGTCCATCCTTCGATATAAGGATTTTTTGCAGTCAGGGCCAGGGGCCCCTGGGCACATCCTTTTTCCATTTTCCCTGGGAAAGAAAACTCAGCAGTCCAGGTTCCTGATGTCAGTTTGTAGGGCTCCCTTGGGTGTATCAGGGCAGCACAAGTTTGAGGTGGGGACATCTTCGGTGTGGGGTCCATCCTTCGATATAAGGATTCTTTGTAGTCAGGGCCAGGGGCCCCCGGGCACCTCCTTTTTCCATTTTCCCTGGGAAAGAAAACTCAGCAGTCCAGGTTCTTGATGTCAGTTTGTAGGGCTCCCTTGGGTCTATCAGGGCAGCACAAGTTTGAAGTGGGCAGAACTTCGGTGTGGGGTCCATCCTTCGATATAAGGATTTTTTGCAGTTAGGGCCAGGGGCCCCCGGGCACATCCTTTTTCCATTTTACCTGGGAAAGAAAACTCAGCAGTCCAGGTTCCTGATGTCAGTTTGTAGGGCTGCCTTGGGTCTATCAGGGCAGCACAAGTTTGAGGTGGGGACAACTTCGGTGTGGGGTCCATCCTTCGATATAAGGATTTTTTGCAGTGAGGTCCCTGCCCAGGGGCCCCTGAGCACACCCTTTTTCCATTTTCCCTGGGAAAGAAAACTCAGCAGTCCAGGTTCCTGATGTCAGTTTGTAGGGCTGCCTTGGGTCTATCAGGGCAGCACAAGTTTGAGGTGGGGACATCTTCGGTGTGGGGTCCATCCTTCGATATAAGGATTTTTTGCAGTCAGGGCCAGGGGCCCCTGGGCACATCCTTTTTCCATTTTCCCTGGGAAAGAAAACTCAGCAGTCCAGGTTCTTGATGTCAGTTTGTAGGGCTCCCTTGGGTCTATCAGGGCAGCACAAGTTTGAGGTGGGGACAACTTCGGTGTGGGGTCCATCCTTCGATATAAGGATTTTTTGCAGTTAGGGCCAGGGGCCCCCGGGCACATCCTTTTTCCATTTTCCCTGGGAAAGAAAACTCAGCAGTCCAGGTTCCTGATGTCAGTTTGTAGGGCTCCCTTGGGTCTATCAGGGCAGCACAAGTTTGAGGTGGGGACAGCTTCGGTGTGGGGTCCATCCTTCGATATAAGGATTTTTTGCAGTGAGGCCCCTGCCCAGAGCCAGGGGCCCCTGGGCACATCCTTTTTCCATTTTCCCTGGGAAAGAAAACTCAGCAGTCCAGGTTCCTGATGTCAGTTTGTAGGGCTCCCTTGGATGTATCAGGGCAGCACAAGTTTGAGGTGGGGACAACTTCGGTGTGGGGTCCATCCTTCGATATAAGGATTTTTTGCAGTCAGGGCCAGGGGCCCCTGGACACATCCTTTTTCCATTTTCCCTGGGAAAGAAAACTCAGCAGTCCAGGTTCCTGATGTCAGTTTGTAGGGCTGCCTTGGGTCTATCAGGGCAGCACAAGTTTGAGGTGGGGACAACTTTGGGGTGGGGTGCATCCTTCGATATACGGATTCTTTGCAGTCAGGGCCAGGGGCCCCTGGGCACATCCTTTTTCCATTTTCCCTGGGAAAGAAAACTTAGCAGTCCAGGTTCCTGATGTCAGTTTGTAGGGCTCCCTTGGGTCTATCAGGGCAGCACAAGTTTGAGGTGGGGACAACTTCGGTGTGGGGTCCATCCTTCGATATAAGGATTCTTTGCAGTGAGGTCCCAGCCCAGGGCCAGAGGCCCCTGGGCACATCCTTTTTCCATTTTCCCTGGGAAAGAAAACTCAGCAGTCCAGGTTCCTGATGTCAGTTTGTAGGGCTGCCTTGGGTCTATCAGGGCAGCACAAGTTTGAGGTGGGGACAACTTCGGTGTGGGGTCCATCCTTCGATATAAAGATTTTTTGCAGTCAGGGCCAGGGGCCCCTGGGCACCTCCTTTTTCCATTTTCCCTGGGAAAGAAAACTCAGCAGTCCAGGTTCCTGATGTCAGTTTGTAGGGCTCCCTTGGGTCTATCAGGGCAGCACAAGTTTGAGGTGGGGACATCTTCGGTGTGGGGTCCATCCTTCGATATAAGGATTTTTTGAAGTCAGGGCCAGGGGCCCCTGGGCACATCCTTTTTCCATTTTCCCTGGGAAAGAAAACTCAGCAGTCCAGGTTCCTGATGTCAGTTTGTAGGGCTCCCTTGGGTGTATCAGGGCAGCACAAGTTTGAGGTGGGGACATCTTCGGTGTGGGGTCCATCCTTCGATATAAGGATTCTTTGCAGTCAGGGCCAGGGGCCCCCGGGCACATCCTTTTTCCATTTTCCCTGGGAAAGAAAACTCAGCAGTCCAGGTTCTTGATGTCAGTTTGTAGGGCTCCCTTGGGTCTATCAGGGCAGCACAAGTTTGAGGTGGGGACAACTTCGGTGTGGGGTCCATCCTTCGATATAAGGATTTTTTGCAGTTAGGGCCAGGGGCCCCCGGGCACATCCTTTTTCCATTTTCCCTGGGAAAGAAAACTCAGCAGTCCAGGTTCCTGATGTCAGTTTGTAGGGCTCCCTTGGGTCTATCAGGGCAGCACAAGTTTGAGGTGGGGACAACTTCGGTGTGGGCTCCATCCTTCGATATAAGGATTTTTTGCAGTCAGGGCCAGGGGCCCAGGGCCAGGGGCCCCTGGGCACATCCTTTTTCCATTTTCCCTGGGAAAGAAAACTCAGCAGTCCAGGTTCCTGATGTCAGTTTGTAGGGCTCCCTTGGGTCTATCAGGGCAGCACAAGTTTGAGGTGGGGACATCTTCGGTGTGGGGTCCATCCTTCGATATAAGGATTCTTTGCAGTCAGGGCCAGGAGCCGCTGGGCACATCCTTTTTCCATTTTCCCTGGGAAAGAAAACTCAGCAGTCGAGGTTGCTGATGTCAGTTTGTAGGGCTCCCTTGGGTCTATCAGGGCAGCACAAGTTTGAGGTGGGGACAACTTTGGAGTGGGGTCCATCCTTCGATATAAGGATTCTTTGCAGTCAGGGCCAGGGGCCCCCGGGCACATCCTTTTTCCATTTTCCCTGGGAAAGAAAACTCAGCAGTCCAGGTTCTTGATGTCAGTTTGTAGGGCTCCCTTGGGTCTATCAGGGCAGCACAAGTTTGAGGTGGGGACAACTTCGGTGTGGGGTCCATCCTTCGATATAAGGATTTTTTGCAGTTAGGGCCAGGGGCCCCCGGGCACATCCTTTTTCCATTTTACCTGGGAAAGAAAACTCAGCAGTCCAGGTTCCTGATGTCAGTTTGTAGGGCTCCCTTGGGTCTATCAGGGCAGCACAAGTTTGAGGTGGGGACAACTTCGGTGTGGGGTCCATCCTTCGATATAAGGATTTTTTGCAGTCAGGGCCAGGGGCCCAGGGCCAGGGGCCCCTGGGCACATCCTTTTTCCATTTTCCCTGGGAAAGAAAACTCAGCAGTCCAGGTTGCTGATGTCAGTTTGTAGGGCTCCCTTGGGTCTATCAGGGCAGCACAAGTTTGAGGTGGGGACAACTTTGGAGTGGGGTCCATCCTTCGATATAAGGATTCTTTGCAGTGAGGTCCCAGCCCAGGGCCAGGGGCCCCCGGGCACATCCTTTTCCCATTTTCCCTGGGAAAGAAAACTCAGCAGTCCAGGTTCCTGATGTCAGTTTGTAGGGCTCCCTTGGATGTATCAGGGCAGCACAAGTTTGAGTTGGGGACAACTTTGGTGTGGGGTGCATGCTTCGATATAAAGAGTTTTTGCAGTCAGGGCCAGGGGCCCCTGGGCACATCCTTTTTCCATTTTCCCTGGGAAAGAAAACTCAGCAGTCCAGGTTCCTGATGTCAGTTTGTAGGGCTCCCTTGGGTCTATCAGGGCAGCACAAGTTTGAGGTGGGGACATCTTCGGTGTGGGGTCCATCCTTCGATATAAGGATTCTTTGCAGTCAGGGCCAGGAGCCGCTGGGCACATCCTTTTTCCATTTTCCCTGGGAAAGAAAACTCAGCAGTCCAGGTTCCTGATGTCAGTTTGTAGGGCTCCCTTGGGTCTATCAGGGCAGCAGAAGTTTGAGGTGGGGACAACTTTGGAGTGGGGTCCATCCTTCGATATAAGGATTCTTTGCAGTGAGGACCCAGCCCAGGGCCAGGGGCCCCCGGGCACATCCTATTCCCATTTTCCCTGGGAAAGAAAACTCAGCAGTCCAGGTTCCTGATGTCAGTTTGTAGGGCTCCCTTGGGTCTATCAGGGCAGCACAAGTTTGAGGTGGGGACATCTTCGGTGTGGGGTCCATCCTTCGATATAAGGATTTTTTGCAGTCAGGGCCAGGGGCCCCTGGGCACATCCTTTTTCCATTTTCCCTGGGAAAGAAAACTCAGCAGTCCAGGTTCCTGATGTCAGTTTGTAGGGCTCCCTTGGGTGTATCAGGGCAGCACAAGTTTGAGGTGGGGACAACTTTGGAGTGGGGTCCATCCTTCGATATAAGGATTCTTTGCAGTCAGGGCCAGGGGCCCCCGGGCACAACCTTTTTCCATTTTCCCTGGGAAAGAAAACTCAGCAGTCCAGGTTCTTGATGTCAGTTTGTAGGGCTCCCTTGGGTCTATCAGGGCAGCACAAGTTTGAGGTGGGGACAACTTCGGTGTGGGGTCCATCCTTCGATATAAGGATTTTTTGCAGTTAGGGCCAGGGGCCCCCGGGCACATCCTTTTTCCATTTTACCTGGGAAAGAAAACTCAGCAGTCCAGGTTCCTGATGTCAGTTTGTAGGGCTCCCTTGGGTCTATCAGGGCAGCACAAGTTTGAGGTGGGGACAACTTCGGTGTGGGGTCCATCCTTCGATATAAGGATTTTTTGCAGTCAGGGCCAGGGGCCCAGGGCCAGGGGCCCCTGGGCACATCCTTTTTCCATTTTCCCTGGGAAAGAAAACTCAGCAGTCCAGGTTCCTGATGTCAGTTTGTAGGGCTCCCTTGGGTCTATCAGGGCAGCACAAGTTTGAGGTGGGGACATCTTCGGTGTGGGGTCCATCCTTCGATATAAGGATTCTTTGCAGTCAGGGCCAGGAGCCGCTGGGCACATCCTTTTTCCATTTTCCCTGGGAAAGAAAACTCAGCAGTCCAGGTTGCTGATGTCAGTTTGTAGGGCTCCCTTGGGTCTATCAGGGCAGCACAAGTTTGAGGTGGGGACAACTTTGGAGTGGGGTCCATCCTTCGATATAAGGATTCTTTGCAGTGAGGTCCCAGCCCAGGGCCAGGGGCCCCCGGGCACATCCTTTTCCCATTTTCCCTGGGAAAGAAAACTCAGCAGTCCAGGTTCCTGATGTCAGTTTGTAGGGCTCCCTTGGATGTATCAGGGCAGCACAAGTTTGAGTTGGGGACAACTTCGGTGTGGGGTGCATGCTTCGATATAAAGAGTTTTTGCAGTCAGGGCCAGGGGCCCCTGGGCACATCCTTTTTCCATTTTCCCTGGGAAAGAAAACTCAGCAGTCCAGGTTCCTGATGTCAGTTTGTAGGGCTCCCTTGGGTCTATCAGGGCAGCACAAGTTTGAGGTGGGGACATCTTCGGTGTGGGGTCCATCCTTCGATATAAGGATTCTTTGCAGTCAGGGCCAGGAGCCGCTGGGCACATCCTTTTTCCATTTTCCCTGGGAAAGAAAACTCAGCAGTCCAGGTTCCTGATGTCAGTTTGTAGGGCTCCCTTGGGTCTATCAGGGCAGCACAAGTTTGAGGTGGGGACAACTTTGGAGTGGGGTCCATCCTTCGATATAAGGATTCTTTGCAGTGAGGACCCAGCCCAGGGCCAGGGGCCCCCGGGCACATCCTATTCCCATTTTCCCTGGGAAAGAAAACTCAGCAGTCCAGGTTCCTGATGTCAGTTTGTAGGGCTCCCTTGGGTCTATCAGGGCAGCACAAGTTTGAGGTGGGGACATCTTCGGTGTGGGGTCCATCCTTCGATATAAGGATTCTTTGTAGTCAGGGCCAGGAGCCCCTGGGCACATCCTTTTTCCATTTTCCCTGGGAAAGAAAACTCAGCAGTCCAGGTTCTTGATGTCAGTTTGTAGGGCTCCCTTGGGTCTATCAGGGCAGCACAAGTTTGAGGTGGGGACAACTTCGGTGTGGGATCCATCCTTCGATATAAGGATTTTTTGCAGTCAGGGCCAGCGTCCCAGGGCCAGGGGCCCCCGGGCACATCCTTTTTCCATTTTCCCTGGGAAAGAAAACTCAGCAGTCCAGGTTCCTGATGTCAGTTTGTAGGGCTGCCTTGGGTCTATCAGGGCAGCACAAGTTTGAGGTGGGGACAACTTCGGTGTGGGGTCCATCCTTCGATATAAGGATTTTTTGCAGTGAGGCCCCTGCCCAGGGCCAGGGGCCCCTGGGCCCATCCTTTTTCCATTTTCCCTGGGAAAGAAAACTCAGCAGTCCAGGTTCCTGATGCCAGTTTTTAGGGCTGCCTTGGGTCTATCAGGGCAGGACAAGTTTGAGGTGGGGACAACTTCGGTGTGGGGTCCATCCTTCGATATAAGGATTTTTTGCAGTCAGGGCCAGGGGCCCCCGGGCACATCCTTTTTCCATTTTCCCTGGGAAAGAAAACTCAGCAGTCCAGGTTCCTGATGTCAGTTTGTAGGGCTCCCTTGGGTCTATCAGGGCAGCACAAGTTTGAGGTGGGGACATCTTCGGTGTGGGGTCCATCCTTCGATATAAGGATTTTTTGCAGTCAGGGCCAGGGGCCCCTGGGCACATCCTTTTTCCATTTTCCCTGGGAAAGAAAACTCAGCAGTCCAGGTTCCTGATGTCAGTTTGTAGGGCTCCCTTGGGTGTATCAGGGCAGCACAAGTTTGAGGTGGGGACATCTTCGGTGTGGGGTCCATCCTTCGATATAAGGATTCTTTGTAGTCAGGGCCAGGGGCCCCCGGGCACCTCCTTTTTCCATTTTCCCTGGGAAAGAAAACTCAGCAGTCCAGGTTCTTGATGTCAGTTTGTAGGGCTCCCTTGGGTCTATCAGGGCAGCACAAGTTTGAAGTGGGCAGAACTTCGGTGTGGGGTCCATCCTTCGATATAAGGATTTTTTGCAGTTAGGGCCAGGGGCCCCCGGGCACATCCTTTTTCCATTTTACCTGGGAAAGAAAACTCAGCAGTCCAGGTTCCTGATGTCAGTTTGTAGGGCTGCCTTGGGTCTATCAGGGCAGCACAAGTTTGAGGTGGGGACAACTTCGGTGTGGGGTCCATCCTTCGATATAAGGATTTTTTGCAGTGAGGTCCCTGCCCAGGGGCCCCTGAGCACACCCTTTTTCCATTTTCCCTGGGAAAGAAAACTCAGCAGTCCAGGTTCCTGATGTCAGTTTGTAGGGCTGCCTTGGGTCTATCAGGGCAGCACAAGTTTGAGGTGGGGACAACTTCGGTGTGGGGTCCATCCTTCGATATAAGGATTCTTTGCAGTGAGGTCCCTGCCCAGGGGCCCCTGAGCACACCCTTTTTCCATTTTCCCTGGGAAAGAAAACTCAGCAGTCCAGGTTCCTGATGTCAGTTTGTAGGGCTCCCTTGGGTGTATCAGGGCAGCACAAGTTTGAGGTGGGCACAACTTCGGTGTGGGGTCCATCCTTCGATATAAGGATTTTTTGCAGTCAGGGCCAGGGGCCTCTGGGCACATCCTTTTTCCATTTTCCCTGGGAAAGAAAACTCAGCAGTCCAGGTTCCTGATGTCAGTTTGTAGGGCTCCCTTGGATGTATCAGGGCAGCACAAGTTTGAGGTGGGGACAACTTCGGTGTGGGGTCCATCCTTCGATATAAGGATTTTTTGCAGTCAGGGCCAGGGGCCCAGGGCCAGGGGCCCCTGGGCACATCCTTTTTCCATTTTCCCTGGGAAAGAAAACTCAGCAGTCCAGGTTCCTGATGTCAGTTTGTAGGGCTCCCTTGGGTCTATCAGGGCAGCACAAGTTTGAGGTGGGGACATCTTCGGTGTGGGGTCCATCCTTCGATATAAGGATTTTTTGCAGTCAGGGCCAGGGGCCCCTGGGCACATCCTTTTTCCATTTTCCCTGGGAAAGAAAACTCAGCAGTCCAGGTTCCTGATGTCAGTTTGTAGGGCTCCCTTGGGTCTATCAGGGCAGCACAAGTTTGAGGTGGGGACAACTTCGGTGTGGGATCCATCCTTCGATATAAGGATTTTTTGCAGTCAGGGCCAGCGTCCCAGGGCCAGGGGCCCCCGGGCACATCCTTTTTCCATTTTCCCTGGGAAAGAAAACTCAGCAGTCCAGGTTCCTGATGTCAGTTTGTAGGGCTGCCTTGGGTCTATCAGGGCAGCACAAGTTTGAGGTGGGGACAGCTTCGGTGTGGGGTCCATCCTTCGATATAAGGATTTTTTGCAGTGAGGCCCCTGCCCAGGGCCAGGGGCCCCTGGGCCCATCCTTTTTCCATTTTCCCTGGGAAAGAAAACTCAGCAGTCCAGGTTCCTGATGCCAGTTTTTAGGGCTGCCTTGGGTCTATCAGGGCAGGACAAGTTTGAGGTGGGGACAACTTCGGTGTGGGGTCCATCCTTCGATATAAGGATTTTTTGCAGTCAGGGCCAGGGGCCCCCGGGCACATCCTTTTTCCATTTTCCCTGGGAAAGAAAACTCAGCAGTCCAGGTTCCTGATGTCAGTTTGTAGGGCTCCCTTGGGTCTATCAGGGCAGCACAAGTTTGAGGTGGGGACATCTTCGGTGTGGGGTCCATCCTTCGATGTAAGGATTTTTTGCAGTCAGGGCCAGGGGCCCCTGGGCACATCCTTTTTCCATTTTCCCTGGGAAAGAAAACTCAGCAGTCCAGGTTCCTGATGTCAGTTTGTAGGGCTCCCTTGGGTGTATCAGGGCAGCACAAGTTTGAGGTGGGGACAACTTCGGTGTGGGGTCCATCCTTCGATATAAGGATTCTTTGCAGTCAGGGCCAGGGGCCCAGGGCCAGGGGCCCCTGGGCACATCCTTTTTCCATTTTCCCTGGGAAAGAAAACTCAGCAGTCCAGGTTCCTGATGTCAGTTTCTAGGGCTCCCTTGGGTCTATCAGGGCAGCACAAGTTTGAGGTGGGGACAACTTTGGAGTGGGGTCCATCCTTCGATATAAGGATTCTTTGCAGTGAGGTCCCAGCCCAGGGCCAGGGGCCCCCGGGCACATCCTTTTCCCATTTTCCCTGGGAAAGAAAACTCAGCAGTCCAGGTTCCTGATGTCAGTTTGTAGGGCTCCCTTGGATGTATCAGGGCAGCACAAGTTTGAGTTGGGGACAACTTCCGTGTGGGGTGCATCCTTCGATATAAAGATTTTTTGCAGTCAGGGCCAGGGGCCCCCGGGCACATCCTATTCCCATTTTCCCTGGGAAAGAAAACTCAGCAGTCCAGGTTCCTGATGTCAGTTTGTAGGGCTCCCTTGGGTCTATCAGGGCAGCACAAGTTTGAGGTGGGGACATCTTCGGTGTGGGGTCCATCCTTCGATATAAGGATTCTTTGTAGTCAGGGCCAGGGGCCCCCGGGCACCTCCTTTTTCCATTTTCCCTGGGAAAGAAAACTCAGCAGTCCAGGTTCTTGATGTCAGTTTGTAGGGCTCCCTTGGGTCTATCAGGGCAGCACAAGTTTGAAGTGGGCAGAACTTCGGTGTGGGGTCCATCCTTCGATATAAGGATTTTTTGCAGTTAGGGCCAGGGGCCCCCGGGCACATCCTTTTTCCATTTTACCTGGGAAAGAAAACTCAGCAGTCCAGGTTCCTGATGTCAGTTTGTAGGGCTCCCTTGGGTCTATCAGGGCAGCACAAGTTTGAGGTGGGGACATCTTCGGTGTGGGGTCCATCCTTCGATATAAGGATTTTTTGCAGTGAGGCCCCTGCCCAGAGCCAGGGGCCCCTGGGCACATCCTTTTTCCATTTTCCCTGGGAAAGAAAACTCAGCAGTCCAGGTTCCTGATGTCAGTTTGTAGGGCTGCCTTGGGTCTATCAGGGCAGCACAAGTTTGAGGTGGGGACAACTTCGGTGTGGGGTCCATCCTTCGATATAAGGATTCTTTGCAGTGAGGTCCCTGCCCAGGGGCCCCTGAGCACACCCTTTTTCCATTTTCCCTGGGAAAGAAAACTCAGCAGTCCAGGTTCCTGATGTCAGTTTGTAGGGCTCCCTTGGGTGTATCAGGGCAGCACAAGTTTGAGGTGGGCACAACTTCGGTGTGGGGTCCATCCTTCGATATAAGGATTTTTTGCAGTCAGGGCCAGGGGCCTCTGGGCACATCCTTTTTCCATTTTCCCTGGGAAAGAAAACTCAGCAGTCCAGGTTCCTGATGTCAGTTTGTAGGGCTCCCTTGGATGTATCAGGGCAGCACAAGTTTGAGGTGGGGACAACTTCGGTGTGGGGTCCATCCTTCGATATAAGGATTTTTTGCAGTCAGGGCCAGGGGCCCAGGGCCAGGGGCCCCTGGGCACATCCTTTTTCCATTTTCCCTGGGAAAGAAAACTCAGCAGTCCAGGTTCCTGATGTCAGTTTGTAGGGCTCCCTTGGGTCTATCAGGGCAGCACAAGTTTGAGGTGGGGACAACTTCGGTGTGGGGTCCATCCTTCGATATAAGGATTTTTTGCAGTCAGGGCCAGGGGCCCCTGGGCACCTCCTTTTTCCATTTTCCCTGGGAAAGAAAACTCAGCAGTCCAGGTTCCTGATGTCAGTTTGTAGGGCTCCCTTGGGTCTATCAGGGCAGCACAAGTTTGAGGTGGGGACATCTTCGGTGTGGGGTCCATCCTTCGATATAAGGATTTTTTGCAGTCAGGGCCAGGGGCCCCTGGGCACATCCTTTTTCCATTTTCCCTGGGAAAGAAAACTCAGCAGTCCAGGTTCTTGATGTCAGTTTGTAGGGCTCCCTTGGGTCTATCAGGGCAGCACAAGTTTGAGGTGGGGACAACTTCGGTGTGGGGTCCATCCTTCGATATAAGGATTTTTTGCAGTTAGGGCCAGGGGCCCCCGGGCACATCCTTTTTCCATTTTACCTGGGAAAGAAAACTCAGCAGTCCAGGTTCCTGATGTCAGTTTGTAGGGCTCCCTTGGGTCTATCAGGGCAGCACAAGTTTGAGGTGGGGACAGCTTCGGTGTGGGGTCCATCCTTCGATATAAGGATTTTTTGCAGTGAGGCCCCTGCCCAGAGCCAGGGGCCCCTGGGCACATCCTTTTTCCTTTTTCCCTGGGAAAGAAAACTCAGCAGTCCAGGTTCCTGATGTCAGTTTGTAGGGCTGCCTTGGGTCCATCAGGGCAGCACAAGTTTGAGGTGGGGACAACTTCGGTGTGGGGTCCATCCTTCGATATAAGGATTTTTTGCAGTCAGGGCCAGGGGCCCCCGGGCACCCCCTTTTTCCATTTTCCCTGGGAAAGAAAACTCAGCAGTCCAGGTTCCTGATGTCAGTTTGTAGGGCTCCCTTGGGTCTATCAGGGCAGCACAAGTCTGAGGTGGGGACAACTTCGGTGTGGGGTCCATCCTTCGATATAAGGATTTTTTGCAGTCAGGGCCAGGGGCCCCTGGGCACCTCCTTTTTCCATTTTCCCTGGGAAAGAAAACTCAGCAGTCCAGGTTCCTGATGTCAGTTTGTAGGGCTCCCTTGGGTCTATCAGGGCAGCACAAGTTTGAGGTGGGGACATCTTCGGTGTGGGGTCCATCCTTCGATATAAGGATTTTTTGCAGTCAGGGCCAGGGGCCCCTGGGCACATCCTTTTTCCATTTTCCCTGGGAAAGAAAACTCAGCAGTCCAGGTTCCTGATGTCAGTTTGTAGGGCTCCCTTGGGTGTATCAGGGCAGCACAAGTTTGAGGTGGGGACATCTTCGGTGTGGGGTCCATCCTTCGATATAAGGATTCTTTGCAGTCAGGGCCAGGGGCCCCCGGGCACATCCTTTTTCCATTTTCCCTGGGAAAGAAAACTCAGCAGTCCAGGTTCTTGATGTCAGTTTGTAGGGCTCCCTTGGGTCTATCAGGGCAGCACAAGTTTGAGGTGGGGACAACTTCGGTGTGGGGTCCATCCTTCGATATAAGGATTTTTTGCAGTTAGGGCCAGGGGCCCCCGGGCACATCCTTTTTCCATTTTACCTGGGAAAGAAAACTCAGCAGTCCAGGTTCCTGATGTCAGTTTGTAGGGCTCCCTTGGGTCTATCAGGGCAGCACAAGTTTGAGGTGGGGACAACTTCGGTGTGGGGTCCATCCTTCGATATAAGGATTTTTTGCAGTCAGGGCCAGGGGCCCAGGGCCAGGGGCCCCTGGGCACATCCTTTTTCCATTTTCCCTGGGAAAGAAAACTCAGCAGTCCAGGTTCCTGATGTCAGTTTGTAGGGCTCCCTTGGGTCTATCAGGGCAGCACAAGTTTGAGGTGGGGACATCTTCGGTGTGGGGTCCATCCTTCGATATAAGGATTCTTTGCAGTCAGGGCCAGGGGCCCCCGGGCACATCCTTTTTCCATTTTCCCTGGGAAAGAAAACTCAGCAGTCCAGGTTCTTGATGTCAGTTTGTAGGGCTCCCTTGGGTCTATCAGGGCAGCACAAGTTTGAGGTGGGGACAACTTCGGTGTGGGGTCCATCCTTCGATATAAGGATTTTTTGCAGTTAGGGCCAGGGGCCCCCGGGCACATCCTTTTTCCATTTTACCTGGGAAAGAAAACTCAGCAGTCCAGGTTCCTGATGTCAGTTTGTAGGGCTCCCTTGGGTCTATCAGGGCAGCACAAGTTTGAGGTGGGGACAACTTCGGTGTGGGGTCCATCCTTCGATATAAGGATTTTTTGCAGTCAGGGCCAGGGGCCCAGGGCCAGGGGCCCCTGGGCACATCCTTTTTCCATTTTCCCTGGGAAAGAAAACTCAGCAGTCCAGGTTCCTGATGTCAGTTTGTAGGGCTCCCTTGGGTCTATCAGGGCAGCACAAGTTTGAGGTGGGGACATCTTCGGTGTGGGGTCCATCCTTCGATATAAGGATTCTTTGCAGTCAGGGCCAGGAGCCGCTGGGCACATCCTTTTTCCATTTTCCCTGGGAAAGAAAACTCAGCAGTCGAGGTTGCTGATGTCAGTTTGTAGGGCTCCCTTGGGTCTATCAGGGCAGCACAAGTTTGAGGTGGGGACAACTTTGGAGTGGGGTCCATCCTTCGATATAAGGATTCTTTGCAGTGAGGTCCCAGCCCAGGGCCAGGGGCCCCCGGGCACATCCTTTTTCCATTTTACCTGGGAAAGAAAACTCAGCAGTCCAGGTTCCTGATGTCAGTTTGTAGGGCTCCCTTGGATGTATCAGGGCAGCACAAGTTTGAGGTGGGGACAACTTCGGTGTGGGGTCCATCCTTCGATATAAGGATTTTTTGCTGTCAGGGCCAGGGGCCCCTGGGCACATCCTTTTTCCATTTTCCCTGGGAAAGAAAACTCAGCAGTCCAGGTTCCTGATGTCAGTTTGTAGGGCTCCCTTGGGTCTATCAGGGCAGCACAAGTTTGAGGTGGGGACAACTTCGGTGTGGGGTCCATCCTTCGATATAAGGATTTTTTGCAGTCAGGGCCAGGGGCCCCTGGGCACCTCCTTTTTCCATTTTCCCTGGGAAAGAAAACTCAGCAGTCCAGGTTCCTGATGTCAGTTTGTAGGGCTCCCTTGGGTCTATCAGGGCAGCACAAGTTTGAGGTGGGGACATCTTCGGTGTGGGGTCCATCCTTCGATATAAGGATTTTTTGCAGTCAGGGCCAGGGGCCCCTGGGCACATCCTTTTTCCATTTTCCCTGGGAAAGAAAACTCAGCAGTCCAGGTTCCTGATGTCAGTTTGTAGGGCTCCCTTGGGTGTATCAGGGCAGCACAAGTTTGAGGTGGGGACATCTTCGGTGTGGGGTCCATCCTTCGATATAAGGATTCTTTGCAGTCAGGGCCAGGGGCCCCCGGGCACATCCTTTTTCCATTTTCCCTGGGAAAGAAAACTCAGCAGTCCAGGTTCTTGATGTCAGTTTGTAGGGCTCCCTTGGGTCTATCAGGGCAGCACAAGTTTGAGGTGGGGACAACTTCGGTGTGGGGTCCATCCTTCGATATAAGGATTTTTTGCAGTTAGGGCCAGGGGCCCCCGGGCACATCCTTTTTCCATTTTACCTGGGAAAGAAAACTCAGCAGTCCAGGTTCCTGATGTCAGTTTGTAGGGCTCCCTTGGGTCTATCAGGGCAGCACAAGTTTGAGGTGGGGACAACTTCGGTGTGGGGTCCATCCTTCGATATAAGGATTTTTTGCAGTCAGGGCCAGGGGCCCAGGGCCAGGGGCCCCTGGGCACATCCTTTTTCCATTTTCTCTGGGAAAGAAAACTCAGCAGTCCAGGTTCCTGATGTCAGTTTGTAGGGCTCCCTTGGGTCTATCAGGGCAGCACAAGTTTGAGGTGGGGACATCTTCGGTGTGGGGTCCATCCTTCGATATAAGGATTCTTTGCAGTCAGGGCCAGGAGCCGCTGGGCACATCCTTTTTCCATTTTCCCTGGGAAAGAAAACTCAGCAGTCCAGGTTGCTGATGTCAGTTTGTAGGGCTCCCTTGGGTCTATCAGGGCAGCACAAGTTTGAGGTGGGGACAACTTTGGAGTGGGGTCCATCCTTCGATATAAGGATTCTTTGCAGTGAGGTCCCAGCCCAGGGCCAGGGGCCCCCGGGCACATCCTTTTCCCATTTTCCCTGGGAAAGAAAACTCAGCAGTCCAGGTTCCTGATGTCAGTTTGTAGGGCTCCCTTGGATGTATCAGGGCAGCACAAGTTTGAGTTGGGGACAACTTCGGTGTGGGGTGCATGCTTCGATATAAAGAGTTTTTGCAGTCAGGGCCAGGGGCCCCTGGGCACATCCTTTTTCCATTTTCCCTGGGAAAGAAAACTCAGCAGTCCAGGTTCCTGATGTCAGTTTGTAGGGCTCCCTTGGGTCTATCAGGGCAGCACAAGTTTGAGGTGGGGACATCTTCGGTGTGGGGTCCATCCTTCGATATAAGGATTCTTTGCAGTCAGGGCCAGGAGCCGCTGGGCACATCCTTTTTCCATTTTCCCTGGGAAAGAAAACTCAGCAGTCCAGGTTCCTGATGTCAGTTTGTAGGGCTCCCTTGGGTCTATCAGGGCAGCAGAAGTTTGAGGTGGGGACAACTTTGGAGTGGGGTCCATCCTTCGATATAAGGATTCTTTGCAGTGAGGACCCAGCCCAGGGCCAGGGGCCCCCGGGCACATCCTATTCCCATTTTCCCTGGGAAAGAAAACTCAGCAGTCCAGGTTCCTGATGTCAGTTTGTAGGGCTCCCTTGGGTCTATCAGGGCAGCACAAGTTTGAGGTGGGGACATCTTCGGTGTGGGGTCCATCCTTCGATATAAGGATTCTTTGTAGTCAGGGCCAGGAGCCCCTGGGCACATCCTTTTTCCATTTTCCCTGGGAAAGAAAACTCAGCAGTCCAGGTTCTTGATGTCAGTTTGTAGGGCTCCCTTGGGTCTATCAGGGCAGCACAAGTTTGAGGTGGGGACAACTTCGGTGTGGGATCCATACTTCGATATAAGGATTTTTTGCAGTCAGGGCCAGCGTCCCAGGGCCAGGGGCCCCTGGGCACATCCTTTTTCCATTTTCCCTGGGAAAGAAAACTCAGCAGTCCAGGTTCCTGATGTCAGTTTTTAGGGCTGCCTTGGGTCTATCAGGGCAGCACAAGTTTGAGGTGGGGACAGCTTCGGTGTGGGGTCCATCCTTCGATATAAGGATTTTTTGCAGTGAGGCCCCTGCCCAGGGCCAGGGGCCCCTGGGCCCATCCTTTTTCCATTTTCCCTGGGAAAGAAAACTCAGCAGTCCAGGTTCCTGATGCCAGTTTTTAGGGCTGCCTTGGGTCTATCAGGGCAGGACAAGTTTGAGGTGGGGACAACTTCGGTGTGGGGTCCATCCTTCGATATAAGGATTTTTTGCAGTCAGGGCCAGGGGCCCCCGGGCACATCCTTTTTCCATTTTCCCTGGGAAAGAAAACTCAGCAGTCCAGGTTCCTGATGTCAGTTTGTAGGGCTCCCTTGGGTCTATCAGGGCAGCACAAGTTTGAGGTGGGGACATCTTCGGTGTGGGGTCCATCCTTCAATATAAGGATTTTTTGCAGTCAGGGCCAGGGGCCCCTGGGCACATCCTTTTTCCATTTTCCCTGGGAAAGAAAACTCAGCAGTCCAGGTTCCTGATGTCAGTTTGTAGGGCTCCCTTGGGTGTATCAGGGCAGCACAAGTTTGAGGTGGGGACAACTTCGGTGTGGGGTCCATCCTTCGATATAAGGATTCTTTGCAGTCAGGGCCAGGGGCCCAGGGCCAGGGGCCCCTGGGCACATCCTTTTTCCATTTTCCCTGGGAAAGAAAACTCAGCAGTCCAGGTTCCTGATGTCAGTTTCTAGGGCTCCCTTGGGTCTATCAGGGCAGCACAAGTTTGAGGTGGGGACAACTTTGGAGTGGGGTCCATCCTTCGATATAAGGATTCTTTGCAGTGAGGTCCCAGCCCAGGGCCAGGGGCCCCCGGGCACATCCTTTTCCCATTTTCCCTGGGAAAGAAAACTCAGCAGTCCAGGTTCCTGATGTCAGTTTGTAGGGCTCCCTTGGATGTATCAGGGCAGCACAAGTTTGAGTTGGGGACAACTTCGGTGTGGGGTGCATCCTTCGATATAAAGATTTTTTGCAGTCAGGGCCAGGGGCCCCCGGGCACATCCTATTCCCATTTTCCCTGGGAAAGAAAACTCAGCAGTCCAGGTTCCTGATGTCAGTTTGTAGGGCTCCCTTGGGTCTATCAGGGCAGCACAAGTTTGAGGTGGGGACATCTTCGGTGTGGGGTCCATCCTTCGATATAAGGATTCTTTGTAGTCAGGGCCAGGGGCCCCCGGGCACCTCCTTTTTCCATTTTCCCTGGGAAAGAAAACTCAGCAGTCCAGGTTCTTGATGTCAGTTTGTAGGGCTCCCTTGGGTCTATCAGGGCAGCACAAGTTTGAAGTGGGCAGAACTTCGGTGTGGGGTCCATCCTTCGATATAAGGATTTTTTGCAGTTAGGGCCAGGGGCCCCCGGGCACATCCTTTTTCCATTTTACCTGGGAAAGAAAACTCAGCAGTCCAGGTTCCTGATGTCAGTTTGTAGGGCTCCCTTGGGTCTATCAGGGCAGCACAAGTTTGAGGTGGGGACATCTTCGGTGTGGGGTCCATCCTTCGATATAAGGATTTTTTGCAGTGAGGCCCCTGCCCAGAGCCAGGGGCCCCTGGGCACATCCTTTTTCCATTTTCCCTGGGAAAGAAAACTCAGCAGTCCAGGTTCCTGATGTCAGTTTGTAGGGCTGCCTTGGGTCTATCAGGGCAGCACAAGTTTGAGGTGGGGACAACTTCGGTGTGGGGTCCATCCTTCGATATAAGGATTTTTTGCAGTGAGGTCCCTGCCCAGGGGCCCCTGAGCACACCCTTTTTCCATTTTCCCTGGGAAAGAAAACTCAGCAGTCCAGGTTCCTGATGTCAGTTTGTAGGGGTCCCTTGGGTGTGTCAGGGCAGCACAAGTTTGAGGTGGGCACAACTTCGGTGTGGGGTCCATCCTTCGATATAAGGATTTTTTGCAGTCAGGGCCAGGGGCCTCTGGGCACATCCTTTTTCCATTTTCCCTGGGAAAGAAAACTCAGCAGTCCAGGTTCCTGATGTCAGTTTGTAGGGCTCCCTTGGATATATCAGGGCAGCACAAGTTTGAGGTGGGGACAACTTCGGTGTGGGGTCCATCCTTCGATATAAGGATTTTTTGCAGTCAGGGCCAGGGGCCCAGGGCCAGGGGCCCCTGGGCACATCCTTTTTCCATTTTCCCTGGGAAAGAAAACTCAGCAGTCCAGGTTCCTGATGTCAGTTTGTAGGGCTCCCTTGGGTCTATCAGGGCAGCACAAGTTTGAGGTGGGGACAACTTCGGTGTGGGGTCCATCCTTCGATATAAGGATTTTTTGCAGTCAGGGCCAGGGGCCCCTGGGCACCTCCTTTTTCCATTTTCCCTGGGAAAGAAAACTCAGCAGTCCAGGTTCCTGATGTCAGTTTGTAGGGCTCCCTTGGGTCTATCAGGGCAGCACAAGTTTGAGGTGGGGACATCTTCGGTGTGGGGTCCATCCTTCGATATAAGGATTTTTTGCAGTCAGGGCCAGGGGCCCCTGGGCACATCCTTTTTCCATTTTCCCTGGGAAAGAAAACTCAGCAGTCCAGGTTCTTGATGTCAGTTTGTAGGGCTCCCTTGGGTCTATCAGGGCAGCACAAGTTTGAGGTGGGGACAACTTCGGTGTGGGGTCCATCCTTCGATATAAGGATTTTTTGCAGTTAGGGCCAGGGGCCCCCGGGCACATCCTTTTTCCATTTTACCTGGGAAAGAAAACTCAGCAGTCCAGGTTCCTGATGTCAGTTTGTAGGGCTGCCTTGGGTCTATCAGGGCAGCACAAGTTTGAGGTGGGGACAGCTTCGGTGTGGGGTCCATCCTTCGATATAAGGATTTTTTGCAGTGAGGCCCCTGCCCAGAGCCAGGGGCCCCTGGGCACATCCTTTTTCCATTTTCCCTGGGAAAGAAAACTCAGCAGTCCAGGTTCCTGATGTCAGTTTGTAGGGCTCCCTTGGATGTATCAGGGCAGCACAAGTTTGAGTTGGGGACAACTTCGGTGTGGGGTGCATCCTTCGATATAAAGATTTTTTGCAGTCAGGGCCAGGGGCCCCCGGGCACATCCTATTCCCATTTTCCCTGGGAAAGAAAACTCAGCAGTCCAGGTTCCTGATGTCAGTTTGTAGGGCTCCCTTGGGTCTATCAGGGCAGCACAAGTTTGAGGTGGGGACATCTTCGGTGTGGGGTCCATCCTTCGATATAAGGATTCTTTGTAGTCAGGGCCAGGGGCCCCCGGGCACCTCCTTTTTCCATTTTCCCTGGGAAAGAAAACTCAGCAGTCCAGGTTCTTGATGTCAGTTTGTAGGGCTCCCTTGGGTCTATCAGGGCAGCACAAGTTTGAAGTGGGCAGAACTTCGGTGTGGGGTCCATCCTTCGATATAAGGATTTTTTGCAGTTAGGGCCAGGGGCCCCCGGGCACATCCTTTTTCCATTTTACCTGGGAAAGAAAACTCAGCAGTCCAGGTTCCTGATGTCAGTTTGTAGGGCTCCCTTGGGTCTATCAGGGCAGCACAAGTTTGAGGTGGGGACATCTTCGGTGTGGGGTCCATCCTTCGATATAAGGATTTTTTGCAGTGAGGCCCCTGCCCAGAGCCAGGGGCCCCTGGGCACATCCTTTTTCCATTTTCCCTGGGAAAGAAAACTCAGCAGTCCAGGTTCCTGATGTCAGTTTGTAGGGCTGCCTTGGGTCTATCAGGGCAGCACAAGTTTGAGGTGGGGACAACTTCGGTGTGGGGTCCATCCTTCGATATAAGGATTTTTTGCAGTGAGGTCCCTGCCCAGGGGCCCCTGAGCACACCCTTTTTCCATTTTCCCTGGGAAAGAAAACTCAGCAGTCCAGGTTCCTGATGTCAGTTTGTAGGGGTCCCTTGGGTGTGTCAGGGCAGCACAAGTTTGAGGTGGGCACAACTTCGGTGTGGGGTCCATCCTTCGATATAAGGATTTTTTGCAGTCAGGGCCAGGGGCCTCTGGGCACATCCTTTTTCCATTTTCCCTGGGAAAGAAAACTCAGCAGTCCAGGTTCCTGATGTCAGTTTGTAGGGCTCCCTTGGATATATCAGGGCAGCACAAGTTTGAGGTGGGGACAACTTCGGTGTGGGGTCCATCCTTCGATATAAGGATTTTTTGCAGTCAGGGCCAGGGGCCCAGGGCCAGGGGCCCCTGGGCACATCCTTTTTCCATTTTCCCTGGGAAAGAAAACTCAGCAGTCCAGGTTCCTGATGTCAGTTTGTAGGGCTCCCTTGGGTCTATCAGGGCAGCACAAGTTTGAGGTGGGGACAACTTCGGTGTGGGGTCCATCCTTCGATATAAGGATTTTTTGCAGTCAGGGCCAGGGGCCCCTGGGCACCTCCTTTTTCCATTTTCCCTGGGAAAGAAAACTCAGCAGTCCAGGTTCCTGATGTCAGTTTGTAGGGCTCCCTTGGGTCTATCAGGGCAGCACAAGTTTGAGGTGGGGACATCTTCGGTGTGGGGTCCATCCTTCGATATAAGGATTTTTTGCAGTCAGGGCCAGGGGCCCCTGGGCACATCCTTTTTCCATTTTCCCTGGGAAAGAAAACTCAGCAGTCCAGGTTCTTGATGTCAGTTTGTAGGGCTCCCTTGGGTCTATCAGGGCAGCACAAGTTTGAGGTGGGGACAACTTCGGTGTGGGGTCCATCCTTCGATATAAGGATTTTTTGCAGTTAGGGCCAGGGGCCCCCGGGCACATCCTTTTTCCATTTTACCTGGGAAAGAAAACTCAGCAGTCCAGGTTCCTGATGTCAGTTTGTAGGGCTGCCTTGGGTCTATCAGGGCAGCACAAGTTTGAGGTGGGGACAGCTTCGGTGTGGGGTCCATCCTTCGATATAAGGATTTTTTGCAGTGAGGCCCCTGCCCAGAGCCAGGGGCCCCTGGGCACATCCTTTTTCCATTTTCCCTGGGAAAGAAAACTCAGCAGTCCAGGTTCCTGATGTCAGTTTGTAGGGCTCCCTTGGGTCTATCAGGGCAGCACAAGTTTGAGGTGGGGACATCTTCGGTGTGGGGTCCATCCTTCGATATAAGGATTTTTTGCAGTCAGGGCCAGGGGCCCCTGGGCACATCCTTTTTCCATTTTCCCTGGGAAAGAAAACTCAGCAGTCCAGGTTCCTGATGTCAGTTTGTAGGGCTCCCTTGGGTGTATCAGGGCAGCACAAGTTTGAGGTGGGGACATCTTCGGTGTGGGGTCCATCCTTCGATATAAGGATTCTTTGCAGTCAGGGCCAGGGGCCCCCGGGCACATCCTTTTTCCATTTTCCCTGGGAAAGAAAACTCAGCAGTCCAGGTTCTTGATGTCAGTTTGTAGGGCTCCCTTGGGTCTATCAGGGCAGCACAAGTTTGAGGTGGGGACAACTTCGGTGTGGGGTCCATCCTTCGATATAAGGATTTTTTGCAGTTAGGGCCAGGGGCCCCCGGGCACATCCTTTTTCCATTTTACCTGGGAAAGAAAACTCAGCAGTCCAGGTTCCTGATGTCAGTTTGTAGGGCTCCCTTGGGTCTATCAGGGCAGCACAAGTTTGAGGTGGGGACAACTTCGGTGTGGGGTCCATCCTTCGATATAAGGATTTTTTGCAGTCAGGGCCAGGGGCCCAGGGCCAGGGGCCCCTGGGCACATCCTTTTTCCATTTTCCCTGGGAAAGAAAACTCAGCAGTCCAGGTTCCTGATGTCAGTTTGTAGGGCTCCCTTGGGTCTATCAGGGCAGCACAAGTTTGAGGTGGGGACATCTTCGGTGTGGGGTCCATCCTTCGATATAAGGATTCTTTGCAGTCAGGGCCAGGAGCCGCTGGGCACATCCTTTTTCCATTTTCCCTGGGAAAGAAAACTCAGCAGTCCAGGTTGCTGATGTCAGTTTGTAGGGCTCCCTTGGGTCTATCAGGGCAGCACAAGTTTGAGGTGGGGACAACTTTGGAGTGGGGTCCATCCTTCGATATAAGGATTCTTTGCAGTGAGGTCCCAGCCCAGGGCCAGGGGCCCCCGGGCACATCCTTTTCCCATTTTCCCTGGGAAAGAAAACTCAGCAGTCCAGGTTCCTGATGTCAGTTTGTAGGGCTCCCTTGGATGTATCAGGGCAGCACAAGTTTGAGTTGGGGACAACTTCGGTGTGGGGTGCATGCTTCGATATAAAGAGTTTTTGCAGTCACGGCCAGGGGCCCCTGGGCACATCCTTTTTCCATTTTCCCTGGGAAAGAAAACTCAGCAGTCCAGGTTCCTGATGTCAGTTTGTAGGGCTCCCTTGGGTCTATCAGGGCAGCACAAGTTTGAGGTGGGGACATCTTCGGTGTGGGGTCCATCCTTCGATATAAGGATTCTTTGCAGTCAGGGCCAGGAGCCGCTGGGCACATCCTTTTTCCATTTTCCCTGGGAAAGAAAACTCAGCAGTCCAGGTTCCTGATGTCAGTTTGTAGGGCTCCCTTGGGTCTATCAGGGCAGCAGAAGTTTGAGGTGGGGACAACTTTGGAGTGGGGTCCATCCTTCGATATAAGTATTCTTTGCAGTGAGGACCCAGCCCAGGGCCAGGGGCCCCCGGGCACATCCTATTCCCATTTTCCCTGGGAAAGAAAACTCAGCAGTCCAGGTTCCTGATGTCAGTTTGTAGGGCTCCCTTGGGTCTATCAGGGCAGCACAAGTTTGAGGTGGGGACATCTTCGGTGTGGGGTCCATCCTTCGATATAAGGATTCTTTGTAGTCAGGGCCAGGAGCCCCTGGGCACATCCTTTTTCCATTTTCCCTGGGAAAGAAAACTCAGCAGTCCAGGTTCTTGATGTCAGTTTGTAGGGCTCCCTTGGGTCTATCAGGGCAGCACAAGTTTGAGGTGGGGACAACTTCGGTGTGGGATCCATCCTTCGATATAAGGATTTTTTGCAGTCAGGGCCAGCGTCCCAGGGCCAGGGGCCCCCGGGCACATCCTTTTTCCATTTTCCCTGGGAAAGAAAACTCAGCAGTCCAGGTTCCTGATGTCAGTTTGTAGGGCTGCCTTGGGTCTATCAGGGCAGCACAAGTTTGAGGTGGGGACAGCTTCGGTGTGGGGTCCATCCTTCGATATAAGGATTTTTTGCAGTGAGGCCCCTGCCCAGGGCCAGGGGCCCCTGGGCCCATCCTTTTTCCATTTTCCCTGGGAAAGAAAACTCAGCAGTCCAGGTTCCTGATGCCAGTTTTTAGGGCTGCCTTGGGTCTATCAGGGCAGGACAAGTTTGAGGTGGGGACAACTTCGGTGTGGGGTCCATCCTTCGATATAAGGATTTTTTGCAGTCAGGGCCAGGGGCCCCCGGGCACATCCTTTTTCCATTTTCCCTGGGAAAGAAAACTCAGCAGTCCAGGTTCCTGATGTCAGTTTGTAGGGCTCCCTTGGGTCTATCAGGGCAGCACAAGTTTGAGGTGGGGACATCTTCGGTGTGGGGTCCATCCTTCGATATAAGGATTTTTTGCAGTCAGGGCCAGGGGCCCCTGGGCACATCCTTTTTCCATTTTCCCTGGGAAAGAAAACTTAGCAGTCCAGGTTCCTGATGTCAGTTTGTAGGGCTCCCTTGGGTCTATCAGGGCAGCACAAGTTTGAGGTGGGGACAACTTCGGTGTGGGGTCCATCCTTCGATATAAGGATTCTTTGCAGTGAGGTCCCAGCCCAGGGCCAGAGGCCCCTGGGCACATCCTTTTTCCATTTTCCCTGGGAAAGAAAACTCAGCAGTCCAGGTTCCTGATGTCAGTTTGTAGGGCTGCCTTGGGTCTATCAGGGCAGCACAAGTTTGAGGTGGGGACAACTTCGGTGTGGGGTCCATCCTTCGATATAAGGATTTTTTGCAGTCAGGGCCAGGGGCCCCCGGGCACATCCTTTTTCCATTTTCCCTGGGAAAGAAAACTCAGCAGTCTAGGTTCCTGATGTCAGTTTGTAGGGCTCCCTTGGGTCTATCAGGGCAGCACAAGTTTGAGGTGGGGACATCTTCGGTGTGGGGTCCATCCTTCGATATAAGGATTTTTTGCAGTCAGGGCCAGGGGCCCCTGGGCACATCCTTTTTCCATTTTCCCTGGGAAAGAAAACTCAGCAGTCCAGGTTCCTGATGTCAGTTTGTAGGGCTCCCTTGGGTGTATCAGGGCAGCACAAGTTTGAGGTGGGGACAACTTCGGTGTGGGGTCCATCCTTCGATATAAGGATTCTTTGCAGTCAGGGCCAGGGGCCCAGGGCCAGGGGCCCCTGGGCACATCCTTTTTCCATTTTCCCTGGGAAAGAAAACTCAGCAGTCCAGGTTCCTGATGTCAGTTTCTAGGGCTCCCTTGGGTCTATCAGGGCAGCACAAGTTTGAGGTGGGGACAACTTTGGAGTGGGGTCCATCCTTCGATATAAGGATTCTTTGCAGTGAGGTCCCAGCCCAGGGCCAGGGGCCCCCGGGCACATCCTTTTCCCATTTTCCCTGGGAAAGAAAACTCAGCAGTCCAGGTTCCTGATGTCAGTTTGTAGGGCTCCCTTGGATGTATCAGGGCAGCACAAGTTTGAGTTGGGGACAACTTCGGTGTGGGGTGCATCCTTCGATATAAAGATTTTTTGCAGTCAGGGCCAGGGGCCCCCGGGCACATCCTATTCCCATTTTCCCTGGGAAAGAAAACTCAGCAGTCCAGGTTCCTGATGTCAGTTTGTAGGGCTCCCTTGGGTCTATCAGGGCAGCACAAGTTTGAGGTGGGGACATCTTCGGTGTGGGGTCCATCCTTCGATATAAGGATTCTTTGTAGTCAGGGCCAGGGGCCCCCGGGCACCTCCTTTTTCCATTTACCCTGGGAAAGAAAACTCAGCAGTCCAGGTTCTTGATGTCAGTTTGTAGGGCTCCCTTGGGTCTATCAGGGCAGCACAAGTTTGAAGTGGGCAGAACTTCGGTGTGGGGTCCATCCTTCGATATAAGGATTTTTTGCAGTTAGGGCCAGGGGCCCCCGGGCACATCCTTTTTCCATTTTACCTGGGAAAGAAAACTCAGCAGTCCAGGTTCCTGATGTCAGTTTGTAGGGCTCCCTTGGGTCTATCAGGGCAGCACAAGTTTGAGGTGGGGACATCTTCGGTGTGGGGTCCATCCTTCGATATAAGGATTTTTTGCAGTGAGGACCCTGCCCAGAGCCAGGGGCCCCTGGGCACATCCTTTTTCCATTTTCCCTGGGAAAGAAAACTCAGCAGTCCAGGTTCCTGATGTCAGTTTGTAGGGCTGCCTTGGGTCTATCAGGGCAGCACAAGTTTGAGGTGGGGACAACTTCGGTGTGGGGTCCATCCTTCGATATAAGGATTTTTTGCAGTGAGGTCCCTGCCCAGGGGCCCCTGAGCACACCCTTTTTCCATTTTCCCTGGGAAAGAAAACTCAGCAGTCCAGGTTCCTGATGTCAGTTTGTAGGGCTCCCTTGGGTGTATCAGGGCAGCACAAGTTTGAGGTGGGGACAACTTCGGTGTGGGGTCCATCCTTCGATATAAGGATTTTTTGCAGTCAGGGCCAGGGGCCCCTGGGCACATCCTTTTTCCATTTTCCCTGGGAAAGAAAACTCAGCAGTCCAGGTTCCTGATGTCAGTTTGTAGGGCTCCCTTGGATGTATCAGGGCAGCACAAGTTTGAGGTGGGGACAACTTCGGTGTGGGGTCCATCCTTCGATATAAGGATTTTTTGCAGTCAGGGCCAGGGGCCCAGGGCCAGGGGCCCCTGGGCACATCCTTTTTCCATTTTCCCTGGGAAAGAAAACTCAGCAGTCCAGGTTCCTGATGTCAGTTTGTAGGGCTCCCTTGGGTCTATCAGGGCAGCACAAGTTTGAGGTGGGGACAACTTCGGTGTGGGGTCCATCCTTCGATATAAGGATTTTTTGCAGTCAGGGCCAGGGGCCCCTGGGCACCTCCTTTTTCCATTTTCCCTGGGAAAGAAAACTCAGCAGTCCAGGTTCCTGATGTCAGTTTGTAGGGCTCCCTTGGGTCTATCAGGGCAGCACAAGTTTGAGGTGGGGACATCTTCGGTGTGGGGTCCATCCTTCGATATAAGGATTTTTTGCAGTCAGGGCCAGGGGCCCCTGGGCACATCCTTTTTCCATTTTCCCTGGGAAAGAAAACTCAGCAGTCCAGGTTCTTGATGTCAGTTTGTAGGGCTCCCTTGGGTCTATCAGGGCAGCACAAGTTTGAGGTGGGGACAACTTCGGTGTGGGGTCCATCCTTCGATATAAGGATTTTTTGCATTTAGGGCCAGGGGCCCCCGGGCACATCCTTTTTCCATTTTACCTGGGAAAGAAAACTCAGCAGTCCAGGTTCCTGATGTCAGTTTGTAGGGCTCCCTTGGGTCTATCAGGGCAGCACAAGTTTGAGGTGGGGACAGCTTCGGTGTGGGGTCCATCCTTCGATATAAGGATTTTTTGCAGTGAGGCCCCTGCCCAGAGCCAGGGGCCCCTGGGCACATCCTTTTTCCATTTTCCCTGGGAAAGAAAACTCAGCAGTCCAGGTTCCTGATGTCAGTTTGTAGGGCTCCCTTGGGTCTATCAGGGCAGCACAAGTCTGAGGTGGGGACAACTTCGGTGTGGGGTCCATCCTTCGATATAAGGATTTTTTGCAGTCAGGGCCAGGGGCCCCTGGGCACATCCTTTTTCCATTTTCCCTGGGAAAGAAAACTCAGCAGTCCAGGTTCCTGATGTCAGTTTGTAGGGCTCCCTTGGATGTATCAGGGCAGCACAAGTTTGAGGTGGGGACAACTTCGGTGTGGGATCCATCCTTCGATATAAGGATTTTTTGCAGTCAGGGTCAGGGGCCCCTGGACACATCCTTTTTCCATTTTCCCTGGGAAAGAAAACTCAGCAGTCCAGGTTCCTGATGTCAGTTTGTAGGGCTGCCTTGGGTCTATCAGGGCAGCACAAGTTTGAGGTGGGGACAACTTTGGGGTGGGGTGCATCCTTCGATATAAGGATTCTTTGCAGTCAGGGCCAGGGGCCCCTGGGCACATCCTTTTTCCATTTTCCCTGGGAAAGAAAACTTAGCAGTCCAGGTTCCTGATGTCAGTTTGTAGGGCTCCCTTGGGTCTATCAGGGCAGCACAAGTTTGAGGTGGGGACAACTTCGGTGTGGGGTCCATCCTTCGATATAAGGATTCTTTGCAGTGAGGTCCCAGCCCAGGGCCAGAGGCCCCTGGGCACATCCTTTTTCCATTTTCCCTGGGAAAGAAAACTCAGCAGTCCAGGTTCCTGATGTCAGTTTGTAGGGCTGCCTTGGGTCTATCAGGGCAGCACAAGTTTGAGGTGGGGACAACTTCGGTGTGGGGTCCATCCTTCGATATAAGGATTTTTTGCAGTCAGGGCCAGGGGCCCAGGGCCAGGGGCCCCTGGGCACATCCTTTTTCCATTTTCCCTGGGAAAGAAAACTCAGCAGTCCAGGTTCCTGATGTCAGTTTGTAGGGCTCCCTTGGGTGTATCAGGGCAGCACAAGTTTGAGGTGGGGACAACTTCGGTGTGGGGTCCATCCTTCGATATAAGGATTTTTTGCAGTCAGGGCCAGGGGCCCCTGGGCACATCCTTTTTCCATTTTCCCTGGGAAAGAAAACTCAGCAGTCCAGGTTCCTGATGTCAGTTTGTAGGGCTCCCTTGGGTCTATCAGGGCAGCACAAGTTTGAGGTGGGGACATCTTCGGTGTGGGGTCCATCCTTCGATATAAGGATTCTTTGCAGTCAGGGCCAGGAGCCGCTGGGCACATCCTTTTTCCATTTTCCCTGGGAAAGAAAACTCAGCAGTCCAGGTTGCTGATGTCAGTTTGTAGGGCTCCCTTGGGTCTATCAGGGCAGCACAAGTTTGAGGTGGGGACAACTTTGGAGTGGGGTCCATCCTTCGATATAAGGATTCTTTGCAGTGAGGTCCCAGCCCAGGGCCAGGGGCCCCCGGGCACATCCTTTTCCCATTTTCCCTGGGAAAGAAAACTCAGCAGTCCAGGTTCCTGATGTCAGTTTGTAGGGCTGCCTTGGGTCTATCAGGGCAGCACAAGTTTGAGGTGGGGACAACTTCGGTGTGGGGTCCATCCTTCGATATAAGGATTTCTTGCAGTCAGGGCCAGGGGCCCCCGGGCACCCCCTTTTTCCATTTTCCCTGGGAAAGAAAACTCAGCAGTCCAGGTTCCTGATGTCAGTTTGTAGGGCTCCCTTGGGTCTATCAGGGCAGCACAAGTTTGAGGTGGGGACAACTTCGGTGTGGGGTCCATCCTTCGATATAAGGATTTTTTGCAGTCAGGGCCAGGGGCCCCTGGGCACATCCTTTTTCCATTTTCCCTGGGAAAGAAAACTCAGCAGTCCAGGTTCCTGATGTCAGTTTGTAGGGCTCCCTTGGATGTATCAGGGCAGCACAAGTTTGAGGTGGGGACAACTTCGGTGTGGGGTCCATCCTTCGATATAAGGATTTTTTGCAGTCAGGGCCAGGGGCCCAGGGCCAGGGGCCCCTGGGCACATCCTTTTTCCATTTTCCCTGGGAAAGAAAACTCAGCAGTCCAGGTTCCTGATGTCAGTTTGTAGGGCTGCCTTGGGTCTATCAGGGCAGCACAAGTTTGAGGTGGGGACAACTTTGGGGTGGGGTGCATCCTTCGATATAAGGATCCTTTGCAGTCAGGGCCAGGGGCCCCTGGGCACATCCTTTTTCCATTTTCCCTGGGAAAGAAAACTTAGCAGTCCAGGTTCCGGATGTCAGTTTGTAGGGCTCCCTTGGGTCTATCAGGGCAGCACAAGTTTGAGGTGGGGACAACTTCGGTGTGGGGTCCATCCTTCAATATAAGGATTCTTTGCAGTGAGGTCCCAGCCCAGGACCAGAGGCCCCTGGGCACATCATTTTTCCATTTTCCCTGGGAAAGAAAACTCAGCAGTCCAGGTTCCTGATGTCAGTTTGTAGGGCTGCCTTGGGTCTATCAGGGCAGCACAAGTTTGAGGTGGGGACAACTTTGGAGTGGGGTCCATCCTTCGATATAAGGATTCTTTGCAGTGAGGACCCAGCCCAGGGCCAGGGGCCCCCGGGCACATCCTATTCCCATTTTCCCTGGGAAAGAAAACTCAGCAGTCCAGGTTCCTGATGTCAGTTGGTAGGGCTCCCTTGGGTCTATCAGGGCAGCACAAGTTTGAGGTGGGGACATCTTCGGTGTGGGGTCCATCCTTCGATATAAGGATTCTTTGTAGTCAGGGCCAGGAGCCCCTGGGCACATCCTTTTTCCATTTTCCCTGGGAAAGAAAACTCAGCAGTCCAGGTTCCTGATGTCAGTTTGTAGGGCTCCCTTGGGTCTATCAGGGCAGCACAAGTTTGAGGTGGGGATAACTTCGGTGTGGGGTCCATCCTTTGATATTAGGATTTTTTGCAGTCATGGCCAGGGGCCCCCGGGCACATCCTTTTTCCATTTTCCCTGGGAAAGAAAACTCAGCAGTCCAGGTTCTTGATGTCAGTTTGTAGGGCTCCCTTGGGTCTATCAGGGCAGCACAAGTTTGAGGTGGGGACAACTTCGGTGTGGGATCCATTCTTCGATATAAGGATTTTTTGCAGTCAGGGCCAGCGTCCCAGGGCCAGGGGCCCCCGGGCACATCCTTTTTCCATTTTCCCTGGGAAAGAAAACTCAGCAGTCCAGGTTCCTGATGTCAGTTTGTAGGGCTGCCTTGGGTCTATCAGGGCAGCACAAGTTTGAGGTGGGGACAGCTTCGGTGTGGGGTCCATCCTTCGATATAAGGATTTTTTGCAGTGAGGCCCCTGCCCAGGGCCAGGGGCCCCTGGGCCCATCCTTTTTCCATTTTCCCTGGGAAAGAAAACTCAGCAGTCCAGGTTCCTGATGCCAGTTTTTAGGGCTGCCTTGGGTCTATCAGGGCAGGACAAGTTTGAGGTGGGCACAACTTCGGTGTGGGGTCCATCCTTCGATACAAGGATTTTTTGCAGTCAGGGCCAGGGGCCCCCGGGCACATCCTTTTTCCATTTTCCCTGGGAAAGAAAACTCAGCAGTCCAGGTTCCTGATGTCAGTTTGAAGGGCTCCCTTGGATGTATCAGGGCAGCACAAGTTTGAGGTGGGGACAACTTCGGTGTGGGGTCCATCCTTCGATATAAGGATTTTTTGCAGTCAGGGGCAGGGGCCCAGGGCCAGGGGCCCCTGGGCACATCCTTTTTCCATTTTCCCTGGGAAAGAAAACTCAGCAGTCCAGGTTCCTGATGTCAGTTTGTAGGGCTGCCTTGGGTCTATCAGGGCAGCACAAGTTTGAGGTGGGGACAACTTCGGTGTGGGGTCCATCCTTCGATATAAGGATTCTTTGCAGTCAGGGGCAGGGGCCCCTGGGCACATCCTTTTTCCATTTTCCCTGGGAAAGAAAACTCAGCAGTCCAGGTTCCTGATGTCAGTTTGTAGGGCTCCATTGGGTCTATCAGGGCAGCACAAGTTTGAGGTGGGGACAACTTCGGTGTGGGGTCCGTCCTTCGATATAAGGATTTTTTGCAGTCCTGGCCAGGGGCCCCTGGGCACATCCGTTTTCCATTTTCCCTGGGAAAGAAAACTCAGCAGTCCAGGTTCCGGATGTCAGTTTGTAGGGCTCCCTTGGGTCTATCAGGGCAGCACAAGTTTGAGGTGGGGACAACTTCGGTGTGGGGTCCATCCTTCGATATAAGGATTTTTTGCAGTCAGGGCCAGGGGCCCCTGGGCACATCCTTTTTCCATTTTCCCTGGGAAAGAAAACTCAGCAGTCCAGGTTCCTGATGTCAGTTGGTAGGGCTCCCTTGGGTCTATCAGGGCAGCACAAGTTTGAGGTGGGCACAACTTCGGTGTGGGGTCCATCCTTCGATATAAGGATTTTTTGCAGTCAGGGCCAAGGGCCCCTGGGCACATCCTTTTTCCATTTTCCCTGGGAAAGAAAACTCAGCAGTCCAGGTTGATGATGTCAGTTTGTAGGGCTCCCTTGGGTCTATCAGGGCAGCACAAGTTTGAGGTGGGCACAACTTCGGTGTGGGCTCCATCCTTCGATATAAGGATTTTTTGCAGTCAGGGGCAGGGGCTCCTGGGCACATCCTTTTTCCATTTTCCCTGGGAAAGAAAACTCAGCAGTCCAGGTTCCTGATGTCAGTTTGTAGGGCTCCCTTGGATGTATCAGGGCAGCACAAGTTTGAGGTGGGGACAACATCGGTGTGGGGTCCATCCTTCGATATAAGGATTTTTTGCAGTCAGGGCCAGGGGCCCAGGACCAGGGGCCCCTGGGCACATCCTTTTTCCATTTTCCCTGGGAAAGAAAACTCAGCAGTCCAGGTTCCTGATGTCAGTTGGTAGGGCTCCCTTGGGTCTATCAGGGCAGCACAAGTTTGAGGTGGGGACATCTTCGGTGTGGGGTCCATCCTTCGATATAAGGATTCTTTGCAGTCAGGGCCAGGGGCCCCCAGGCACATCCTTTTTACATTTTCCCTGGGAAAGAAAACTTAGCAGTCCAGGTTCCGGATGTCAGTTTGTAGGGCACCCTTGGGTCTATCAGGGCAGCACAAGTTTGAGGTGGGGACAACTTCGGTGTGGGGTCCATCCTTCGATATAAGGATTTCTTGCAGTGAGGTCCCTGCCCAGGGCTAGGGGCCCCTGGGCACATCCTTTTTCCATTTTCCCTGGGAAAGAAAACTCAGCAGTCCAGGCTCCTGATGTCAGTTTGTAGGGCTCCCTTGGGTCTATCAGGGCAGCACAAGTTTTAGGTGGGCACAACTTGGATGTGGGGTCCATCCTTCGATATAAGGATTTTTTGCAGTCAGGGCCAAGGGCCCCTGGGCACAACCTTTTTCCATTTTCCCTGGGAAAGAAAACTCAGCAGTCCAGGTTCCTGATGTCAGTTTGTAGGGCTCCCTTGGGTCTATCAGGGCAGCACAAGTCTGAGGTGGGGACAACTTCGGTGTGGGGTCCATCCTTCGATATAAGGATTTTTTGCAGTCAGGGCCAGGGGCCCCTGGGCACATCCTTTTTCCATTTTCCCTGGGAAAGAAAACTCAGCAGTCCAGGTTCCTGATGTCAGTTTGTAGGGCTCCCTTGGATGTATCAGGGCAGCACAAGTTTGAGGTGGGGACAACTTCGGTGTGGGATCCATCCTTCGATATAAGGATTTTTTGCAGTCAGGGTCAGGGGCCCCTGGACACATCCTTTTTCCATTTTCCCTGGGAAAGAAAACTCAGCAGTCCAGGTTCCTGATGTCAGTTTGTAGGGCTGCCTTGGGTCTATCAGGGCAGCACAAGTTTGAGGTGGGGACAACTTTGGGGTGGGGTGCATCCTTCGATATAAGGATTCTTTGCAGTCAGGGCCAGGGGCCCCTGGGCACATCCTTTTTCCATTTTCCCTGGGAAAGAAAACTTAGCAGTCCAGGTTCCTGATGTCAGTTTGTAGGGCTCCCTTGGGTCTATCAGGGCAGCACAAGTTTGAGGTGGGGACAACTTCGGTGTGGGGTCCATCCTTCGATAAAAGGATTCTTTGCAGTGAGGTCCCAGCCCAGGGCCAGAGGCCCCTGGGCACATCCTTTTTCCATTTTCCCTGGGAAAGAAAACTCAGCAGTCCAGGTTCCTGATGTCAGTTTGTAGGGCTGCCTTGGGTCTATCAGGGCAGCACAAGTTTGAGGTGGGGACAACTTCGGTGTGGGATCCATCCTTCGATATAAGGATTTTTTGCAGTCAGGGCCAGGGGCCCAGGGCCAGGGGCCCCTGGGCACATCCTTTTTCCATTTTCCCTGGGAAAGAAAACTCAGCAGTCCAGGTTCCTGATGTCAGTTTGTAGGGCTCCCTTGGGTGTATCAGGGCAGCACAAGTTTGAGGTGGGGACAACTTCGGTGTGGGGTCCATCCTTCGATATAAGGATTTTTTGCAGTCAGGGCCAGGGGCCCCTGGGCACATCCTTTTTCCATTTTCCCTGGGAAAGAAAACTCAGCAGTCCAGGTTCCTGATGTCAGTTTGTAGGGCTCCCTTGGGTCTATCAGGGCAGCACAAGTTTGAGGTGGGGACATCTTCGGTGTGGGGTCCATCCTTCGATATAAGGATTCTTTGCAGTCAGGGCCAGGAGCCGCTGGGCACATCCTTTTTCCATTTTCCCTGGGAAAGAAAACTCAGCAGTCCAGGTTGCTGATGTCAGTTTGTAGGGCTCCCTTGGGTCTATCAGGGCAGCACAAGTTTGAGGTGGGGACAACTTTGGAGTGGGGTCCATCCTTCGATATAAGGATTCTTTGCAGTGAGGTCCCAGCCCAGGGCCAGGGGCCCCCGGGCACATCCTTTTCCCATTTTCCCTGGGAAAGAAAACTCAGCAGTCCAGGTTCCTGATGTCAGTTTGTAGGGCTGCCTTGGGTCTATCAGGGCAGCACAAGTTTGAGGTGGGGACAACTTCGGTGTGGGGTCCATCCTTCGATATAAGGATTTCTTGCAGTCAGGGCCAGGGGCCCCCGGGCACCCCCTTTTTCCATTTTCCCTGGGAAAGAAAACTCAGCAGTCCAGGTTCCTGATGTCAGTTTGTAGGGCTCCCTTGGGTCTATCAGGGCAGCACAAGTTTGAGGTGGGGACAACTTCGGTGTGGGGTCCATCCTTCGATATAAGGATTTTTTGCAGTCAGGGCCAGGGGCCCCTGGGCACATCCTTTTTCCATTTTCCCTGGGAAAGAAAACTCAGCAGTCCAGGTTCCTGATGTCAGTTTGTAGGGCTCCCTTGGATGTATCAGGGCAGCACAAGTTTGAGGTGGGGACAACTTCGGTGTGGGGTCCATCCTTCGATATAAGGATTTTTTGCAGTCAGGGCCAGGGGCCCAGGGCCAGGGGCCCCTGGGCACATCCTTTTTCCATTTTCCCTGGGAAAGAAAACTCAGCAGTCCAGGTTCCTGATGTCAGTTTGTAGGGCTGCCTTGGGTCTATCAGGGCAGCACAAGTTTGAGGTGGGGACAACTTTGGGGTGGGGTGCATCCTTCGATATAAGGATCCTTTGCAGTCAGGGCCAGGGGCCCCTGGGCACATCCTTTTTCCATTTTCCCTGGGAAAGAAAACTTAGCAGTCCAGGTTCCGGATGTCAGTTTGTAGGGCTCCCTTGGGTCTATCAGGGCAGCACAAGTTTGAGGTGGGGACAACTTCGGTGTGGGGTCCATCCTTCAATATAAGGATTCTTTGCAGTGAGGTCCCAGCCCAGGACCAGAGGCCCCTGGGCACATCATTTTTCCATTTTCCCTGGGAAAGAAAACTCAGCAGTCCAGGTTCCTGATGTCAGTTTGTAGGGCTGCCTTGGGTCTATCAGGGCAGCACAAGTTTGAGGTGGGGACAACTTTGGAGTGGGGTCCATCCTTCGATATAAGGATTCTTTGCAGTGAGGACCCAGCCCAGGGCCAGGGGCCCCCGGGCACATCCTATTCCCATTTTCCCTGGGAAAGAAAACTCAGCAGTCCAGGTTCCTGATGTCAGTTGGTAGGGCTCCCTTGGGTCTATCAGGGCAGCACAAGTTTGAGGTGGGGACATCTTCGGTGTGGGGTCCATCCTTCGATATAAGGATTCTTTGTAGTCAGGGCCAGGAGCCCCTGGGCACATCCTTTTTCCATTTTCCCTGGGAAAGGAAACTCAGCAGTCCAGGTTCCTGATGTCAGTTTGTAGGGCTCCCTTGGGTCTATCAGGGCAGCACAAGTTTGAGGTGGGGATAACTTCGGTGTGGGGTCCATCCTTTGATATTAGGATTTTTTGCAGTCATGGCCAGGGGCCCCCGGGCACATCCTTTTTCCATTTTCCCTGGGAAAGAAAACTCAGCAGTCCAGGTTCTTGATGTCAGTTTGTAGGGCTCCCTTGGGTCTATCAGGGCAGCACAAGTTTGAGGTGGGGACAACTTCGGTGTGGGATCCATTCTTCGATATAAGGATTTTTTGCAGTCAGGGCCAGCGTCCCAGGGCCAGGGGCCCCCGGGCACATCCTTTTTCCATTTTCCCTGGGAAAGAAAACTCAGCAGTCCAGGTTCCTGATGTCAGTTTGTAGGGCTGCCTTGGGTCTATCAGGGCAGCACAAGTTTGAGGTGGGGACAGCTTCGGTGTGGGGTCCATCCTTCGATATAAGGATTTTTTGCAGTGAGGCCCCTGCCCAGGGCCAGGGGCCCCTGGGCCCATCCTTTTTCCATTTTCCCTGGGAAAGAAAACTCAGCAGTCCAGGTTCCTGATGCCAGTTTTTAGGGCTGCCTTGGGTCTATCAGGGCAGGACAAGTTTGAGGTGGGCACAACTTCGGTGTGGGGTCCATCCTTCGATACAAGGATTTTTTGCAGTCAGGGCCAGGGGCCCCCGGGCACATCCTTTTTCCATTTTCCCTGGGAAAGAAAACTCAGCAGTCCAGGTTCCTGATGTCAGTTTGAAGGGCTCCCTTGGATGTATCAGGGCAGCACAAGTTTGAGGTGGGGACAACTTCGGTGTGGGGTCCATCCTTCGATATAAGGATTTTTTGCAGTCAGGGGCAGGGGCCCAGGGCCAGGGGCCCCTGGGCACATCCTTTTTCCATTTTCCCTGGGAAAGAAAACTCAGCAGTCCAGGTTCCTGATGTCAGTTTGTAGGGCTGCCTTGGGTCTATCAGGGCAGCACAAGTTTGAGGTGGGGACAACTTCGGTGTGGGGTCCATCCTTCGATATAAGGATTCTTTGCAGTGAGGGGCAGGGGCCCCTGGGCACATCCTTTTTCCATTTTCCCTGGGAAAGAAAACTCAGCAGTCCAGGTTCCTGATGTCAGTTTGTAGGGCTCCATTGGGTCTATCAGGGCAGCACAAGTTTGAGGTGGGGACAACTTCGGTGTGGGGTCCGTCCTTCGATATAAGGATTTTTTGCAGTCCTGGCCAGGGGCCCCTGGGCACATCCGTTTTCCATTTTCCCTGGGAAAGAAAACTCAGCAGTCCAGGTTCCGGATGTCAGTTTGTAGGGCTCCCTTGGGTCTATCAGGGCAGCACAAGTTTGAGGTGGGGACAACTTCGGTGTGGGGTCCATCCTTCGATATAAGGATTTTTTGCAGTCAGGGCCAGGGGCCCCTGGGCACATCCTTTTTCCATTTTCCCTGGGAAAGAAAACTCAGCAGTCCAGGTTCCTGATGTCAGTTGGTAGGGCTCCCTTGGGTCTATCAGGGCAGCACAAGTTTGAGGTGGGCACAACTTCGGTGTGGGGTCCATCCTTCGATATAAGGATTTTTTGCAGTCAGGGCCAAGGGCCCCTGGGCACATCCTTTTTCCATTTTCCCTGGGAAAGAAAACTCAGCAGTCCAGGTTGATGATGTCAGTTTGTAGGGCTCCCTTGGGTCTATCAGGGCAGCACAAGTTTGAGGTGGGCACAACTTCGGTGTGGGCTCCATCCTTCGATATAAGGATTTTTTGCAGTCAGGGGCAGGGGCTCCTGGGCACATCCTTTTTCCATTTTCCCTGGGAAAGAAAACTCAGCAGTCCAGGTTCCTGATGTCAGTTTGTAGGGCTCCCTTGGATGTATCAGGGCAGCACAAGTTTGAGGTGGGGACAACATCGGTGTGGGGTCCATCCTTCGATATAAGGATTTTTTGCAGTCAGGGCCAGGGGCCCAGGACCAGGGGCCCCTGGGCACATCCTTTTTCCATTTTCCCTGGGAAAGAAAACTCAGCAGTCCAGGTTCCTGATGTCAGTTGGTAGGGCTCCCTTGGGTCTATCAGGGCAGCACAAGTTTGAGGTGGGGACATCTTCGGTGTGGGGTCCATCCTTCGATATAAGGATTCTTTGCAGTCAGGGCCAGGGGCCCCCAGGCACATCCTTTTTACATTTTCCCTGGGAAAGAAAACTTAGCAGTCCAGGTTCCGGATGTCAGTTTGTAGGGCACCCTTGGGTCTATCAGGGCAGCACAAGTTTGAGGTGGGGACAACTTCGGTGTGGGGTCCATCCTTCGATATAAGGATTTCTTGCAGTGAGGTCCCTGCCCAGGGCTAGGGGCCCCTGGGCACATCCTTTTTCCATTTTCCCTGGGAAAGAAAACTCAGCAGTCCAGGCTCCTGATGTCAGTTTGTAGGGCTCCCTTGGGTCTATCAGGGCAGCACAAGTTTTAGGTGGGCACAACTTGGATGTGGGGTCCATCCTTCGATATAAGGATTTTTTGCAGTCAGGGCCAAGGGCCCCTGGGCACAACCTTTTTCCATTTTCCCTGGGAAAGAAAACTCAGCAGTCCAGGTTCCTGATGTCAGTTTGTAGGGCTCCCTTGGGTCTATCAGGGCAGCACAAGTCTGAGGTGGGGACAACTTCGGTGTGGGGTCCATCCTTCGATATAAGGATTTTTTGCAGTCAGGGCCAGGGGCCCCTGGGCACATCCTTTTTCCATTTTCCCTGGGAAAGAAAACTCAGCAGTCCAGGTTCCTGATGTCAGTTTGTAGGGCTCCCTTGGATGTATCAGGGCAGCACAAGTTTGAGGTGGGGACAACTTCGGTGTGGGATCCATCCTTCGATATAAGGATTTTTTGCAGTCAGGGTCAGGGGCCCCTGGACACATCCTTTTTCCATTTTCCCTGGGAAAGAAAACTCAGCAGTCCAGGTTCCTGATGTCAGTTTGTAGGGCTGCCTTGGGTCTATCAGGGCAGCACAAGTTTGAGGTGGGGACAACTTTGGGGTGGGGTGCATCCTTCGATATAAGGATTCTTTGCAGTCAGGGCCAGGGGCCCCTGGGCACATCCTTTTTCCATTTTCCCTGGGAAAGAAAACTTAGCAGTCCAGGTTCCTGATGTCAGTTTGTAGGGCTCCCTTGGGTCTATCAGGGCAGCACAAGTTTGAGGTGGGGACAACTTCGGTGTGGGGTCCATCCTTCGATATAAGGATTCTTTGCAGTGAGGTCCCAGCCCAGGGCCAGAGGCCCCTGGGCACATCCTTTTTCCATTTTCCCTGGGAAAGAAAACTCAGCAGTCCAGGTTCCTGATGTCAGTTTGTAGAGCTGCCTTGGGTCTATCAGGGCAGCACAAGTTTGAGGTGGGGACAACTTCGGTGTGGGGTCCATCCTTCGATATAAGGATTTTTTGCAGTCAGGGCCAGGGGCCCAGGGCCAGGGGCCCCTGGGCACATCCTTTTTCCATTTTCCCTGGGAAAGAAAACTCAGCAGTCCAGGTTCCTGATGTCAGTTTGTAGGGCTCCCTTGGGTCTATCAGGGCAGCACAAGTTTGAGGTGGGGACATCTTCGGTGTGGGGTCCATCCTTCGATATAAGGATTCTTTGCAGTCAGGGCCAGGAGCCGCTGGGCACATCCTTTTTCCATTTTCCCTGGGAAAGAAAACTCAGCAGTCCAGGTTGCTGATGTCAGTTTGTAGGGCTCCCTTGGGTCTATCAGGGCAGCACAAGTTTGAGGTGGGGACAACTTTGGAGTGGGGTCCATCCTTCGATATAAGGATTCTTTGCAGTGAGGTCCCAGCCCAGGGCCAGGGGCCCCCGGGCACATCCTTTTCCCATTTTCCCTGGGAAAGAAAACTCAGCAGTCCAGGTTCCTGATGTCAGTTTGTAGGGCTCCCTTGGGTCTATCAGGGCAGCACAAGTTTGAGGTGGGGACAACTTCGGTGTGGGGTCCATCCTTCGATATAAGGATTTCTTGCAGTCAGGGCCAGGGGCCCCCGGGCACCCCCTTTTTCCATTTTCCCTGGGAAAGAAAACTCAGCAGTCCAGGTTCCTGATGTCAGTTTGTAGGGCTCCCTTGGGTCTATCAGGGCAGCACAAGTTTGAGGTGGGGACAACTTCGGTGTGGGGTCCATCCTTCGATATAAGGATTTTTTGCAGTCAGGGCCAGGGGCCCCTGGGCACATCCTTTTTCCATTTTCCCTGGGAAAGAAAACTCAGCAGTCCAGGTTCCTGATGTCAGTTTGTAGGGCTCCCTTGGATGTATCAGGGCAGCACAAGTTTGAGGTGGGGACAACTTCGGTGTGGGGTCCATCCTTCGATATAAGGATTTTTTGCAGTCAGGGCCAGGGGCCCAGGGCCAGGGGCCCCTGGGCACATCCTTTTTCCATTTTCCCTGGGAAAGAAAACTCAGCAGTCCAGGTTCCTGATGTCAGTTTGTAGGGCTGCCTTGGGTCTATCAGGGCAGCACAAGTTTGAGGTGGGGACAACTTTGGGGTGGGGTGCATCCTTCGATATAAGGATCCTTTGCAGTCAGGGCCAGGGGCCCCTGGGCACATCCTTTTTCCATTTTCCCTGGGAAAGAAAACTTAGCAGTCCAGGTTCCGGATGTCAGTTTGTAGGGCTCCCTTGGGTCTATCAGGGCAGCACAAGTTTGAGGTGGGGACAACTTCGGTGTGGGGTCCATCCTTCAATATAAGGATTCTTTGCAGTGAGGTCCCAGCCCAGGACCAGAGGCCCCTGGGCACATCATTTTTCCATTTTCCCTGGGAAAGAAAACTCAGCAGTCCAGGTTCCTGATGTCAGTTTGTAGGGCTGCCTTGGGTCTATCAGGGCAGCACAAGTTTGAGGTGGGGACAACTTTGGAGTGGGGTCCATCCTTCGATATAAGGATTCTTTGCAGTCAGGGCCAGGGGCCCCCGGGCGCATCTTTTGGCCATTTTCCCTGGGAAAGAAAACTCAGCAGTCCAGGTTCCTGATGTCAGTTTGTAGGGCTCCCTTGGGTCTATCAGGGCAGCACAAGTTTGAGGTGGGCACAACTTTGGGGTGGGGTGCATCCTTCGATATAAGGATTTTTTGCAGTGAGGCCCCTGCCCAGGGCCAGGGGCCCCTGGGCACATCCTTTTTCAATTTTCCCTGGGAAAGAAAACTCAGCAGTCCAGGTTCCTGATGTCAGTTTGTAGGGCTCCCTTGGGTCTATCATGGCAGCACAAGTTTGAGGTGGGGACAACTTCGGTGTGGGGTCCATCCTTCGATATAAGGATTTTTTGCAGTCAGGGCCAGGGGCCCCTGGGCACCTCCTTTTTCCATTTTCCCTGGGAAAGAAAACTCAGCAGTCCAGGTTCCTGATGCCAGTTTGTAGGGCTCCCTTGGGTCTATCAGGGCAGCACAAGTTTGAGGTGGGGACAACTTCGGTGTGGGGTCCATCCTTCGATATAAGGATTTTTTGCAGTCAGGGCCAGGGGCCCCTGGGCACATCCTTTTTCCATTTTCCCTGGGAAAGAAAACTCAGCAGTCCAGGTTCCTGATGTCAGTTTGTAGGGCTCCCTTGGATGTATCAGGGCAGCACAAGTTTGAGGTGGGGACAACTTCGGTGTGGGGTCCATCCTTTGATATAAGGATTTTTTGCAGTCAGGGCCAGGGGCCCAGGGCTAGGGGCCCCTGGGCACATCCTTTTTCCATTTTCCCTGGGAAAGAAAACTCAGCAGTCCAGGTTCCTGATGTCAGTTTGTAGGGCTGCCTTGGGTCTATCAGGGCAGCACAAGTTTGAGGTGGGGACATCTTCGGTGTGGGCTCCATCCTTCGATATAAGGATTCTTTGCAGTCAGGGCCAGGAGCCGCTGGGCACATCCTTTTTCCATTTTCCCTGGGAAAGAAAACTCAGCAGTCCAGGTTCCTGATGTCAGTTTGTAGGGCTCCCTTGGGTCTATCAGGGCAGCACAAGTTTGAGGTGGGGACAACTTTGGAGTGGGGTCTATCCTTCGATATAAGGATTCTTTGCAGTGAGGACCCAGCCCAGGGCCAGGGGCCCCCGGGCACATCCTATTCCCATTTTCCCTGGGAAAGAAAACTCAGCAGTCCAGGTTCCTGATGTCAGTTGGTAGGGCTCCCTTGGGTCTATCAGGGCAGCACAAGTTTGAGGTGGGGACATCTTCGGTGTGGGGTCCATCCTTCGATATAAGGATTCTTTGTAGTCAGGGCCAGGAGCCCCTGGGCACATCCTTTTTCCATTTTCCCTGGGAAAGAAAACTCAGCAGTCCAGGTTCCTGATGTCAGTTTGTAGGGCTCCCTTGGGTCTATCAGGGCAGCACAAGTTTGAGGTGGGGACAACTTCGGTGTGGGGTCCATCCTTTGATATTAGGATTTTTTGCAGTCATGGCCAGGGGCCCCCGGGCACATCCTTTTTCCATTTTCCCTGGGAAAGAAAACTCAGCAGTCCAGGTTCTTGATGTCAGTTTGTAGGGCTCCCTTGGGTCTATCAGGGCAGCACAAGTTTGAGGTGGGGACAACTTCGGTGTGGGATCCATTCTTCGATATAAGGATTTTTTGCAGTCAGGGCCAGCGTCCCAGGGCCAGGGGCCCCCGGGCACATCCTTTTTCCATTTTCCCTGGGAAAGAAAACTCAGCAGTCCAGGTTCCTGATGTCAGTTTGTAGGGCTGCCTTGGGTCTATCAGGGCAGCACAAGTTTGAGGTGGGGACAGCTTCGGTGTGGGGTCCATCCTTCGATATAAGGATTTTTTGCAGTGAGGCCCCTGCCCAGGGCCAGGGGCCCCTGGGCCCATCCTTTTTCCATTTTCCCTGGGAAAGAAAACTCAGCAGTCCAGGTTCCTGATGTCAGTTTTTAGGGCTGCCTTGGGTCTATCAGGGCAGGACAAGTTTGAGGTGGGCACAACTTCGGTGTGGGGTCCATCCTTCGATATAAGGATTTTTTGCAGTCAGGGCCAGGGGCCCCCGGGCACATCCTTTTTCCATTTTCCCTGGGAAAGAAAACTCAGCAGTCCAGGTTCCTGATGTCAGTTTGAAGGGCTCCCTTGGATGTATCAGGGCAGCACAAGTTTGAGGTGGGGACAACTTCGGTGTGGGGTCCATCCTTCGATATAAGGATTTTTTGCAGTCAGGGGCAGGGGCCCAGGGCCAGGGGCCCCTGGGCACATCCTTTTTCCATTTTCCCTGGGAAAGAAAACTCAGCAGTCCAGGTTCCTGATGTCAGTTTGTAGGGCTCCCTTGGGTCTATCAGGGCAGCACAAGTTTGAGGTGGGCACAACTTCGGTGTGGGGTCCATCCTTCGATATAAGGATTTTTTGCAGTCAGGGCCAAGGGCCCCTGGGCACATCCTTTTTCCATTTTCCCTGGGAAAGAAAACTCAGCAGTCCAGGTTGATGATGTCAGTTTGTAGGGCTCCCTTGGGTCTATCAGGGCAGCACAAGTTTGAGGTGGGCACAACTTCGGTGTGGGCTCCATCCTTCGATATAAGGATTTTTTGCAGTCAGGGGCAGGGGCTCCTGGGCACATCCTTTTTCCATTTTCCCTGGGAAAGAAAACTCAGCAGTCCAGGTTCCTGATGTCAGTTTGTAGGGCTCCCTTGGATGTATCAGGGCAGCACAAGTTTGAGGTGGGGACAACATCGGTGTGGGGTCCATCCTTCGATATAAGGATTTTTTGCAGTCAGGGCCAGGGGCCCAGGACCAGGGGCCCCTGGGCACATCCTTTTTCCATTTTCCCTGGGAAAGAAAACTCAGCAGTCCAGGTTCCTGATGTCAGTTGGTAGGGCTCCCTTGGGTCTATCAGGGCAGCACAAGTTTGAGGTGGGGACATCTTCGGTGTGGGGTCCATCCTTCGATATAAGGATTCTTTGCAGTCAGGGCCAGGGGCCCCCAGGCACATCCTTTTTACATTTTCCCTGGGAAAGAAAACTTAGCAGTCCAGGTTCCGGATGTCAGTTTGTAGGGCACCCTTGGGTCTATCAGGGCAGCACAAGTTTGAGGTGGGGACAACTTCGGTGTGGGGTCCATCCTTCGATATAAGGATTTCTTGCAGTGAGGTCCCTGCCCAGGGCTAGGGGCCCCTGGGCACATCCTTTTTCCATTTTCCCTGGGAAAGAAAACTCAGCAGTCCAGGCTCCTGATGTCAGTTTGTAGGGCTCCCTTGGGTCTATCAGGGCAGCACAAGTTTGAGGTGGGCACAACTTGGATGTGGGGTCCATCCTTCGATATAAGGATTTTTTGCAGTCAGGGCCAAGGGCCCCTGGGCACAACCTTTTTCCATTTTCCCTGGGAAAGAAAACTCAGCAGTCCAGGTTCCTGATGTCAGTTTGTAGGGCTCCCTTGGGTCTATCAGGGCAGCACAAGTCTGAGGTGGGGACAACTTCGGTGTGGGGTCCATCCTTCGATATAAGGATTTTTTGCAGTCAGGGCCAGGGGCCCCTGGGCACATCCTTTTTCCATTTTCCCTGGGAAAGAAAACTCAGCAGTCCAGGTTCCTGATGTCAGTTTGTAGGGCTCCCTTGGATGTATCAGGGCAGCACAAGTTTGAGGTGGGGACAACTTCGGTGTGGGATCCATCCTTCGATATAAGGATTTTTTGCAGTCAGGGTCAGGGGCCCCTGGACACATCCTTTTTCCATTTTCCCTGGGAAAGAAAACTCAGCAGTCCAGGTTCCTGATGTCAGTTTGTAGGGCTGCCTTGGGTCTATCAGGGCAGCACAAGTTTGAGGTGGGGACAACTTTGGGGTGGGGTGCATCCTTCGATATAAGGATTCTTTGCAGTCAGGGCCAGGGGCCCCTGGGCACATCCTTTTTCCATTTTCCCTGGGAAAGAAAACTTAGCAGTCCAGGTTCCTGATGTCAGTTTGTAGGGCTCCCTTGGGTCTATCAGGGCAGCACAAGTTTGAGGTGGGGACAACTTCGGTGTGGGGTCCATCCTTCGATATAAGGATTCTTTGCAGTGAGGTCCCAGCCCAGGGCCAGAGGCCCCTGGGCACATCCTTTTTCCATTTTCCCTGGGAAAGAAAACTCAGCAGTCCAGGTTCCTGATGTCAGTTTGTAGAGCTGCCTTGGGTCTATCAGGGCAGCACAAGTTTGAGGTGGGGACAACTTCGGTGTGGGGTCCATCCTTCGATATAAGGATTTTTTGCAGTCAGGGCCAGGGGCCCAGGGCCAGGGGCCCCTGGGCACATCCTTTTTCCATTTTCCCTGGGAAAGAAAACTCAGCAGTCCAGGTTCCTGATGTCAGTTTGTAGGGCTCCCTTGGGTCTATCAGGGCAGCACAAGTTTGAGGTGGGGACAACTTCGGTGTGGGGTCCATCCTTCGATATAAGGATTTTTTGCAGTCAGGGCCAGGGGCCCCTGGGCACATCCTTTTTCCATTTTCCCTGGGAAAGAAAACTCAGCAGTCCAGGTTCCTGATGTCAGTTTGTAGGGCTCCCTTGGGTCTATCAGGGCAGCACAAGTTTGAGGTGGGGACATCTTCGGTGTGGGGTCCATCCTTCGATATAAGGATTCTTTGCAGTCAGGGCCAGGAGCCGCTGGGCACATCCTTTTTCCATTTTCCCTGGGAAAGAAAACTCAGCAGTCCAGGTTGCTGATGTCAGTTTGTAGGGCTCCCTTGGGTCTATCAGGGCAGCACAAGTTTGAGGTGGGGACAACTTTGGAGTGGGGTCCATCCTTCGATATAAGGATTCTTTGCAGTGAGGTCCCAGCCCAGGGCCAGGGGCCCCCGGGCACATCCTTTTCCCATTTTCCCTGGGAAAGAAAACTCAGCAGTCCAGGTTCCTGATGTCAGTTTGTAGGGCTCCCTTGGGTCTATCAGGGCAGCACAAGTTTGAGGTGGGGACAACTTCGGTGTGGGGTCCATCCTTCGATATAAGGATTTCTTGCAGTCAGGGCCAGGGGCCCCCGGGCACCCCCTTTTTCCATTTTCCCTGGGAAAGAAAACTCAGCAGTCCAGGTTCCTGATGTCAGTTTGTAGGGCTCCCTTGGGTGTATCAGGGCAGCACAAGTTTGAGGTGGGGACAACTTCGGTGTGGGGTCCATCCTTCGATATAAGGATTTTTTGCAGTCAGGGCCAGGGGCCCCTGGGCACATCCTTTTTCCATTTTCCCTGGGAAAGAAAACTCAGCAGTCCAGGTTCCTGATGTCAGTTTGTAGGGCTCCCTTGGATGTATCAGGGCAGCACAAGTTTGAGGTGGGGACAACTTCGGTGTGGGGTCCATCCTTCGATATAAGGATTTTTTGCAGTCAGGGCCAGGGGCCCAGGGCCAGGGGCCCCTGGGCACATCCTTTTTCCATTTTCCCTGGGAAAGAAAACTCAGCAGTCCAGGTTCCTGATGTCAGTTTGTAGGGCTGCCTTGGGTCTATCAGGGCAGCACAAGTTTGAGGTGGGGACAACTTTGGGGTGGGGTGCATCCTTCGATATAAGGATCCTTTGCAGTCAGGGCCAGGGGCCCCTGGGCACATCCTTTTTCCATTTTCCCTGGGAAAGAAAACTTAGCAGTCCAGGTTCCGGATGTCAGTTTGTAGGGCTCCCTTGGGTCTATCAGGGCAGCACAAGTTTGAGGTGGGGACAACTTCGGTGTGGGGTCCATCCTTCAATATAAGGATTCTTTGCAGTGAGGTCCCAGCCCAGGACCAGAGGCCCCTGGGCACATCATTTTTCCATTTTCCCTGGGAAAGAAAACTCAGCAGTCCAGGTTCCTGATGTCAGTTTGTAGGGCTGCCTTGGGTCTATCAGGGCAGCACAAGTTTGAGGTGGGGACAACTTTGGAGTGGGGTCCATCCTTCGATATAAGGATTCTTTGCAGTCAGGGCCAGGGGCCCCCGGGCGCATCTTTTGGCCATTTTCCCTGGGAAAGAAAACTCAGCAGTCCAGGTTCCTGATGTCAGTTTGTAGGGCTCCCTTGGGTCTATCAGGGCAGCACAAGTTTGAGGTGGGCACAACTTTGGGGTGGGGTGCATCCTTCGATATAAGGATTTTTTGCAGTGAGGCCCCTGCCCAGGGCCAGGGGCCCCTGGGCACATCCTTTTTCAATTTTCCCTGGGAAAGAAAACTCAGCAGTCCAGGTTCCTGATGTCAGTTTGTAGGGCTCCCTTGGGTCTATCATGGCAGCACAAGTTTGAGGTGGGGACAACTTCGGTGTGGGGTCCATCCTTCGATATAAGGATTTTTTGCAGTCAGGGCCAGGGGCCCCTGGGCACCTCCTTTTTCCATTTTCCCTGGGAAAGAAAACTCAGCAGTCCAGGTTCCTGATGCCAGTTTGTAGGGCTCCCTTGGGTCTATCAGGGCAGCACAAGTTTGAGGTGGGGACAACTTCGGTGTGGGGTCCATCCTTCGATATAAGGATTTTTTGCAGTCAGGGGCAGGGGCCCCTGGGCACATCCTTTTTCCATTTTCCCTGGGAAAGAAAACTCAGCAGTCCAGGTTCCTGATGTCAGTTTGTAGGGCTCCCTTGGATGTATCAGGGCAGCACAAGTTTGAGGTGGGGACAACTTCGGTGTGGGGTCCATCCTTTGATATAAGGATTTTTTGCAGTCAGGGCCAGGGGCCCAGGGCCAGGGGCCCCTGGGCACATCCTTTTTCCATTTTCCCTGGGAAAGAAAACTCAGCAGTCCAGGTTCCTGATGTCAGTTTGTAGGGCTGCCTTGGGTCTATCAGGGCAGCACAAGTTTGAGGTGGGGACATCTTCGGTGTGGGCTCCATCCTTCGATATAAGGATTCTTTGCAGTCAGGGCCAGGAGCCGCTGGGCACATCCTTTTTCCATTTTCCCTGGGAAAGAAAACTCAGCAGTCCAGGTTCCTGATGTCAGTTTGTAGGGCTCCCTTGGGTCTATCAGGGCAGCACAAGTTTGAGGTGGGGACAACTTTGGAGTGGGGTCTATCCTTCGATATAAGGATTCTTTGCAGTGAGGACCCAGCCCAGGGCCAGGGGCCCCCGGGCACATCCTATTCCCATTTTCCCTGGGAAAGAAAACTCAGCAGTCCAGGTTCCTGATGTCAGTTGGTAGGGCTCCCTTGGGTCTATCAGGGCAGCACAAGTTTGAGGTGGGGACATCTTCGGTGTGGGGTCCATCCTTCGATATAAGGATTCTTTGTAGTCAGGGCCAGGAGCCCCTGGGCACATCCTTTTTCCATTTTCCCTGGGAAAGAAAACTCAGCAGTCCAGGTTCCTGATGTCAGTTTGTAGGGCTCCCTTGGGTCTATCAGGGCAGCACAAGTTTGAGGTGGGGACAACTTCGGTGTGGGGTCCATCCTTTGATATTAGGATTTTTTGCAGTCATGGCCAGGGGCCCCCGGGCACATCCTTTTTCCATTTTCCCTGGGAAAGAAAACTCAGCAGTCCAGGTTCTTGATGTCAGTTTGTAGGGCTCCCTTGGGTCTATCAGGGCAGCACAAGTTTGAGGTGGGGACAACTTCGGTGTGGGATCCATTCTTCGATATAAGGATTTTTTGCAGTCAGGGCCAGCGTCCCAGGGCCAGGGGCCCCCGGGCACATCCTTTTTCCATTTTCCCTGGGAAAGAAAACTCAGCAGTCCAGGTTCCTGATGTCAGTTTGTAGGGCTGCCTTGGGTCTATCAGGGCAGCACAAGTTTGAGGTGGGGACAGCTTCGGTGTGGGGTCCATCCTTCGATATAAGGATTTTTTGCAGTGAGGCCCCTGCCCAGGGCCAGGGGCCCCTGGGCCCATCCTTTTTCCATTTTCCCTGGGAAAGAAAACTCAGCAGTCCAGGTTCCTGATGCCAGTTTTTAGGGCTGCCTTGGGTCTATCAGGGCAGGACAAGTTTGAGGTGGGCACAACTTCGGTGTGGGGTCCATCCTTCGATATAAGGATTTTTTGCAGTCAGGGCCAGGGGCCCCCGGGCACATCCTTTTTCCATTTTCCCTGGGAAAGAAAACTCAGCAGTCCAGGTTCCTGATGTCAGTTTGAAGGGCTCCCTTGGATGTATCAGGGCAGCACAAGTTTGAGGTGGGGACAACTTCGGTGTGGGGTCCATCCTTCGATATAAGGATTTTTTGCAGTCAGGGGCAGGGGCCCAGGGCCAGGGGCCCCTGGGCACATCCTTTTTCCATTTTCCCTGGGAAAGAAAACTCAGCAGTCCAGGTTCCTGATGTCAGTTTGTAGGGCTGCCTTGGGTCTATCAGGGCAGCACAAGTTTGAGGTGGGGACAACTTCGGTGTGGGGTCCATCCTTCGATATAAGGATTCTTTGCAGTCAGGGGCAGGGGCCCCTGGGCACATCCTTTTTCCATTTTCCCTGGGAAAGAAAACTCAGCAGTCCAGGTTCCTGATGTCAGTTTGTAGGGCTCCATTGGGTCTATCAGGGCAGCACAAGTTTGAGGTGGGGACAACTTCGGTGTGGGGTCCGTCCTTCGATATAAGGATTTTTTGCAGTCCTGGCCAGGGGCCCCTGGGCACATCCGTTTTCCATTTTCCCTGGGAAAGAAAACTCAGCAGTCCAGGTTCCGGATGTCAGTTTGTAGGGCTCCCTTGGGTCTATCAGGGCAGCACAAGTTTGAGGTGGGGACAACTTCGGTGTGGGGTCCATCCTTCGATATAAGGATTTTTTGCAGTCAGGGCCAGGGGCCCCTGGGCACATCCTTTTTCCATTTTCCCTGGGAAAGAAAACTCAGCAGTCCAGGTTCCTGATGTCAGTTTGTAGGGCTCCCTTGGGTCTATCAGGGCAGCACAAGTTTGAGGTGGGCACAACTTCGGTGTGGGGTCCATCCTTCGATATAAGGATTTTTTGCAGTCAGGGCCAAGGGCCCCTGGGCACATCCTTTTTCCATTTTCCCTGGGAAAGAAAACTCAGCAGTCCAGGTTGATGATGTCAGTTTGTAGGGCTCCCTTGGGTCTATCAGGGCAGCACAAGTTTGAGGTGGGCACAACTTCGGTGTGGGCTCCATCCTTCGATATAAGGATTTTTTGCAGTCAGGGGCAGGGGCTCCTGGGCACATCCTTTTTCCATTTTCCCTGGGAAAGAAAACTCAGCAGTCCAGGTTCCTGATGTCAGTTTGTAGGGCTCCCTTGGATGTATCAGGGCAGCACAAGTTTGAGGTGGGGACAACATCGGTGTGGGGTCCATCCTTCGATATAAGGATTTTTTGCAGTCAGGTCCAGGGGCCCAGGACCAGGGGCCCCTGGGCACATCCTTTTTCCATTTTCCCTGGGAAAGAAAACTCAGCAGTCCAGGTTCCTGATGTCAGTTGGTAGGGCTCCCTTGGGTCTATCAGGGCAGCACAAGTTTGAGGTGGGGACATCTTCGGTGTGGGGTCCATCCTTCGATATAAGGATTCTTTGCAGTCAGGGCCAGGGGCCCCCAGGCACATCCTTTTTACATTTTCCCTGGGAAAGAAAACTTAGCAGTCCAGGTTCCGGATGTCAGTTTGTAGGGCACCCTTGGGTCTATCAGGGCAGCACAAGTTTGAGGTGGGGACAACTTCGGTGTGGGGTCCATCCTTCGATATAAGGATTTCTTGCAGTGAGGTCCCTGCCCAGGGCTAGGGGCCCCTGGGCACATCCTTTTTCCATTTTCCCTGGGAAAGAAAACTCAGCAGTCCAGGCTCCTGATGTCAGTTTGTAGGGCTCCCTTGGGTCTATCAGGGCAGCACAAGTTTGAGGTGGGCACAACTTGGATGTGGGGTCCATCCTTCGATATAAGGATTTTTTGCAGTCAGGGCCAAGGGCCCCTGGGCACAACCTTTTTCCATTTTCCCTGGGAAAGAAAACTCAGCAGTCCAGGTTCCTGATGTCAGTTTGTAGGGCTCCCTTGGGTCTATCAGGGCAGCACAAGTTTGAGGTGGGGACAACTTCGGTGTGGGGTCCATCCTTCGATATAAGGATTTTTTGCAGTCAGGGCCAGGGGCCCCTGGGCGCATCCTTTTTCCATTTTCCCTGGGAAAGAAAACTCAGCAGTCCAGGTTCCTGATGTCAGTTTGTAGGGCTCCCTTGGGTGTATCAGGGCAGCACAAGTTTGAGGTGGGGACAACTTCGGTGTGGGGTCCATCCTTCGATATAAGGATTTTTTGCAGTCAGGGCCAGGGGCCCCCGGGCACATCCTTTTTCCATTTTCTCTGGGAAAGAAAACTCAGCAGTCCAGGTTCCTGATGTCAGTTTGTAGGGCTCCCTTGGGTCTATCAGGGCAGCACAAGTTTGAGGTGGGGACAACTTCGGTGTGGGGTCCATCCTTCAATATAAGGATTTTTTGCAGTTAGGGCCTGGGGCCCCTGGGCACATCCTTTTTCCATTTTCCCTGGGAAAGAAAACTCAGCAGTCCAGGTTCCTGATGTCAGTTTGTAGGGCTCCCTTGGGTCTATCAGGGCAGCACAAGTTTGAGGTGGGGACAACTTCGGTGTGGGGTCCATCCTTCGATATAAGGATTTTTTGCAGTCAGGGCCAGGGGCCCAGGGCCAGGGGCCCCTGGGCACATCCTTTTTCCATTTTCCCTGGGAAAGAAAACTCAGCAGTCCAGGTTCCTGATGTCAGTTTGTAGGGCTCCCTTGGGTGTATCAGGGCAGCACAAGTTTGAGGTGGGGACAACTTCGGTGTGGGGTCCATCCTTCGATATAAGGATTCTTTGCAGTCAGGGCCAGGGGCCCAGGGCCAGGGGCCCCTGGGCACATCCTTTTTCCATTTTCCCTGGGAAAGAAAACTCAGCAGTCCAGGTTGCTGATGTCAGTTTGTAGGGCTCCCTTGGGTCTATCAGGGCAGCACAAGTTTGAGGTGGGGACATCTTCGGTGTGGGGTCCATCCTTCGATATAAGGATTCTTTGCAGTTAGGGCCAGGAGCCGCTGGGCACATCCTTTTTCCATTTTCCCTGGGAAAGAAAACTCAGCAGTCCAGGTTCCTGATGTCAGTTTGTAGGGCTCCCTTGGGTCTATCAGTGCAGCACAAGTTTGAGGTGGGGACAACTTCGGTGTGGGGTCCATCCTTCGATATAAGGATTTCTTGCAGTGAGGTCCCTGCCCAGGGCTAGGGGCCCCTGGGCACATCCTTTTTCCATTTTCCCTGGGAAAGAAAACTCAGCAGTCCAGGTTCCTGATGTCAGTTTGTAGGGCTCCCTTGGGTCTATCAGGGCAGCACAAGTTTGAGGTGGGCACAACTTCGGTGTGGGGTCCATCCTTCGATATAAGGATTTTTTGCAGTCAGGGCCAAGGGCCCCTGGGCACATCCTTTTTCCATTTTCCCTGGGAAAGAAAACTCAGCAGTCCAGGTTCCTGATGTCAGTTTTTAGGGCTGCCTTGGGTCTATCAGGGCAGCACAAGTTTGAGGTGGGCAAAACTTCGGTGTGGGGTCCATCCTTCGATAAAAGGATTTTTTGCAGTAAGGGCCAAGGGCCCCTGGGCACATCCTTTTTCCATTTTCCCTGGGAAACAAAACTCAGCAGTCCAGGTTCCTGATGTCAGTTTGTAGGGCTCCCTTGGGTCTATCAGGGCAGCACAAGTTTGAGGTGGGGACAACTTCGGTGTGGGCTCCATCCTTCGATATAAGGATTTTTTGCAGCGAGGCCCCTGCCCAGAGCCAGGGGCCCCTGGGCACATCCTTTTTCCATTTTCCCTGGGAAAGAAAATTCAGCAGTCCAGGTTCCTGATGTCAGTTTGTAGGGCTCCCTTGGGTCTATCAGGGCAGCACAAGTTTGAGGTGGGGACAACTTCGGTGTGGGGTCCATCCTTCTATATAAGGATTTTTTGCAGTCAGGGCCAGGGGCCCCTGGGCACATCCTTTTTCCATTTTCCCTGGGAAAGAAAACTCAGCAGTCCAGGTTCCTGATGTCAGTTTGTAGGGCTGCCTTGGGTCTATCAGGGCAGCACAAGTTTGAGGTGGGCACAACTTCGGTGTGGGGTGCATCCTTCGATATAAGGATTCTTTGCAGTCAGGGCCAGGGGCCCCTGGGCACATCCTTTTTCCATTTTCCCTGGGAAAGAAAACTCAGCAGTCCAGGTTCCTGATGTCAGTTTGTAGGGCTCCCTTGGGTCTATCAGGGCAGCACAAGTTTGAGGTGGGGACAACTTCGGTGTGGGGTCCATCCTTCGATATAAGGATTTCTTGCAGTGAGGTCCGTGCCCAGGGCTAGGGGCCCCTGGGCACATCCTTTTTCCATTTTCCCTGGGAAAGAAAACTCAGCAGTCCAGGTTCCTGATGTCAGTTTGTAGGGCTCCCTTGGGTCTATCAGGGCAGCACAAGTTTGAGGTGGGCACAACTTCGGTGTGGGGTCCATCCTTCGATATAAGGATTTTTTGCAGTCAGGGCCAAGGGCCCCTGGGCACATCCTTTTTCCATTTTCCCTGGGAAAGAAAACTCAGCAGTCCAGGTTCCTGATGTCAGTTTGTAGGGCTGCCTTGGGTCTATCAGGGCAGCACAAGTTTGAGGTGGGCAAAACTTCGGTGTGGGGTCCATCCTTCGATAAAAGGATTTTTTGCAGTCAGGGCCAAGGGCCCCTGGGCACATCCTTTTTCCATTTTCCCTGGGAAAGAAAACTCAGCAGTCCAGGTTCCTGATGTCAGTTTGTAGGGCTCCCTTGGGTCTATCAGGGCAGCACAAGTTTGAGGTGGGGACAACTTCGGTGTGGGGTCCATCCTTCGATATAAGGATTTATTGCAGTCAGGGCCAGGGGCCCCTGGGCGCATCTTTTGGCCATTTTCCCTGGGAAAGAAAACTCAGCAGTCCAGGTTCCTGATGTCAGTTTGTAGGGCTCCCTTGGGTCTATCAGGGCAGCACAAGTTTGAGGTGGGGACAACTTCGGTGTGGGGTCCATCCTTCGATATAAAGATTTTTTGCAGTCAGGGCCAGGGGCCCCTGGGCGCATCCTTTTTCCATTTTCCCTGGGAAAGAAAACTCAGCAGTCCAGGTTCCTGATGTGAGTTTGTAGGGCTCCCTTGGGTCTATCAGGGCAGCACAAGTTTGAGGTGGGGACAACTTCGGTGTGGGCTCCATCCTTCGATATAAGGATTTTTTGCAGTGAGGTCCCTGCCCAGGGCCAGGGGCCCCTGGGCACATCCTTTTTCCATTTTCCCTGGGAAAGAAAACTCAGCAGTCCAGGTTCCTGATGTCAGTTTGTAGGGCTCCCTTGGGTCTATCAGGGCAGCACAAGTTTGAGGTGGGCACAACTTCGGTGTGGGGTCCATCCTTCGATATAAGGATTTTTTGCAGTCAGGGCCAAGGGCCCCTGGGCACATCCTTTTTCCATTTTCCCTGGGAAAGAAAACTCAGCAGTCCAGGTTCCTGATGTCAGTTTGTAGGGCTGCCTTGGGTCTATCAGGGCAGCACAAGTTTGAGGTGGGCAAAACTTCGGTGTGGGGTCCATCCTTCGATAAAAGGATTTTTTGCAGTCAGGGCCAAGGGCCCCTGGGCACATCCTTTTTCCATTTTCCCTGGGAAAGAAAACTCAGCAGTCCAGGTTCCTGATGTCAGTTTGTAGGGCTCCCTTGGGTCTATCAGGGCAGCACAAGTTTGAGGTGGGGACAACTTCGGTGTGGGGTCCATCCTTCGATATAAGGATTTTTTGCAGTCAGGGCCAGGGGCCCCTGGGCGCATCTTTTGGCCATTTTCCCTGGGAAAGAAAACTCAGCAGTCCAGGTTGCTGATGTCAGTTTGTAGGGCTCCCTTGGGTGTATCAGGGCAGCACAAGTTTGAGGTGGGGACAACTTCGGTGTGGGCTACATCCTTCGATATAAGGATTTTTTGCAGTGAGGTCCCTGCCCAGGGCCAGGGGCCCCTGGGCACATCCTTTTTCCATTTTCCCTGGGAAAGAAAACTCAGCAGTCCAGGTTCCTGATGTCAGTTTGTAGGGCTCCCTTGGGTCTATCAGGGCAGCACAAGTTTGAGGTGGGGACAACTTCGGTGTGGGGTCCATCCTTCGATATAAGGAATTTTTGCAGTCAGGGCCAGGGGCCCCTGGGCACATCCATTTTCCATTTTCCCTGGGAAAGAAAACTCAGCAGTCCAGGTTCTTGATGTCAGTTTGTAGGGCTCCCTTGGGTCTATCAGGGCAGCACAAGTTTGAGGTGGGCACAACTTCGGTGTGGGGTGCATCCTTCGATATAAGGATTTTTTGCAGTCAGGGCCAGGGGCCCCTGGGCACATCCTTTTTCCATTTTCCCTGGGAAAGAAAACTCAGCAGTCCAGGTTCCTGATGTCAGTTTGTAGGGCTCCATTGGGTCTATCAGGGCAGCACAAGTTTGAGGTGGGGACAACTTTGGTGTGGGGTCCATCCTTCGATATAAGGATTTTTTGCAGTCAGGGCCAGGGGCCCCCGGGCACATCCTTTTTCCATTTTCTCTGGGAAAGAAAACTCAGCAGTCCAGGTTCTTGATGTCAGTTTGTAGGGCTCCCTTGGGTGTATCAGGGCAGCACAAGTTTGAGGTGGGGACAACTTCGGTGTGGGGTCCATCCTTCGATATAAGGATTTTTTGCAGTCAGGGCCAGGGGCCCAGGGCCAGGGGCCCCTGGGCACATCCTTTTTCCATTTTCCCTGGGAAAGAAAACTCAGCAGTCCAGGTTCCTGATGTCAGTTTGTAGGGCTCCCTTGGGTCTATCAGGGCAGCACAAGTTTGAGGTGGGGACAACTTCAGTGTGGGGTCCATCCTTCGATATAAGGATTTTTTGCAGTCAGGGCCAGGGGCCCAGGGCCAGGGGCCCCTGGGCACATCCTTTTTCCATTTTCCCTGGGAAAGAAAACTCAGCAGTCCAGGTTCCTGATGTCAGTTTGTAGGGCTCCCTTGGGTCTATCAGGGCAGCACAAGTTTGAGGTGGGCACAACTTCGGTGTGGGGTCCATCCTTCGATATAAGGATTCTTTGCAGTCAGGACCAGGAGCCGCTGGGCACAACCTTTTTCCATTTTCCCTGGGAAAGAAAACTCAGCAGTCCAGGTTGCTGATGTCAGTTTGTAGGGCTCCCTTGGGTCTATCAGGGCAGCACAAGTTTGAGGTGGGGACAACTTCGGTGTGGGGTCCATCCTTCGATATAAGGATTCTTTGCAGTTTGGGCCAGGGGCCCCTGGGCACATCCTTTTTCCATTTTCCCTGGGAAAGAAAACTCAGCAGTCCAGGTTGCTGATGTCAGTTTGTAGGGCTCCCTTGAGTCTATCAGGGCAGCACAAGTTTGAGGTGGGGACAACTTCGGTGTGGGGTCCATCCTTCGATATAAGGATTCTTTGCAGTCATGGCCAGGGGCCGCTGGGCACATCCTTTTTCCATTTTCCCTGGGAAAGAAAACTCAGCAGTCCAGGTTCCTGATGTCAGTTTGTAGGGCTCCCTTGGGTCTATCAGGGCAGCACAAGTTTGAGGTGGGGACAACTTCGGTGTGGGGTCAATCCTTTGATATTAGGATTTTTTGCAGTCATGGCCAGGGGCCCCCGGGCACAGCCTTTTTCCATTTTCCCTGGGAAAGAAAACTCAGCAGTCGAGGTTCCTGATGTCAGTTTGTAGGGCTCCCTTGGGTCTATCAGGGCAGCACAAGTTTGAGGTGGGGACAACTTCAGTGTGGGGTCCATCCTTCGATATAAGGATTCTTTGCAGTCAGGACCAGGGGCCCCCGGGCACATCCTTTTTCCATTTTCCCTGGGAAAGAAAACTCAGCAGTCCAGGTTCTTGATGTCAGTTTGTAGGGCTCCCTTGGGTCTATCAGGGCAGCACAAGTTTGAAGTGGGCAGAACTTCGGTGTGGGGTCCATCCTTCGATATAAGGATTTTTTGCAGTTAGGGCCAGGGGCCCCCGGGCACATCCTTTTTCCATTTTCCCTGGGAAAGAAAACTCAGCAGTCCAGGTTCTTGATGTCAGTTTGTAGGGCTCCCTTGGGTCTATCAGGGCAGCACAAGTTTGAGGTGGGGACAACTTCGGTGTGGGATCCATCCTTCGATATAAGGATTTTTTGCAGTCAGGGCCAGCGTCCCAGGGCCAGGGGCCCCTGGGCACATCCTTTTTCCATTTTCCCTGGGAAAGAAAACTCAGCGATCCAGATTCCTGATGTCAGTTTGTAGGGCTGCCTTGGGTCTATCAGGGCAGCACAAGTTTGAGGTGGGGACAGCTTCGGTGTGGGGTCCATCCTTCGATATAAGGATTTTTTGCAGTGAGGCCCCTGCCCAGGTCCAGGGGCCCCTGGGCACATCCTTTTTCCATTTTCCCTGGGAAAGAAAACTCAGCAGTCCAGGTTCCTGATGCCAGTTTTTAGGGCTGCCTTGGGTCTATCAGGGCAGGACAAGTTTGAGGTGGGGACAACTTCGGTGTGGGGTCCATCCTTCGATATAAGGATTTTTTGCAGTCAGGGCCAGGGGCCCCCGGGCACATCCTTTTTCCATTTTCCCTGGGAAAGAAAACTCAGCAGTCCAGGTTCCTGATGTCACTTGGTAGGGCTCCCTTGGGTCTATCAGGGCAGCACAAGTTTGAGGTGGGGACAACTTCGGTGTGGGGTCCATCCTTCGATATAAGGATTTTTTGCAGTGAGGTCCCTGCCCAGGGGCCCCTGAGCACATCCGTTTTCCATTTTCCCTGGGAAAGAAAACTTAGCAGTCCAGGTCCCGGATGTCAATTTGTAGGGCTCCCTTGGGTCTATCAGGGCAGCACAAGTTTGAGGTGGGCACAACTTCGGTGTGGGGTCCATCCTTCGATATAAGGATTTTTTGCAGTCCTGGCCAGGGGCCCCTGGGCACGTCCTTTTTCCATTTTCCCTGGGAAAGAAAACTCAGCAGTCCAGGTTCCTGATGTCAGTTGGTAGGGCTCCCTTGGGTCTATCAGGGCAGCACAAGTTTGAGGTGGGGACATCTTCGGTGTGGGGTCCATCCTTCGATATAAGGATTCTTTGCAGTCAGGGCCAGGGGCCCCCAGGCACATCCTTTTTCCATTTTCCCTGGGAAAGAAAACTCAGCAGTCCAGGTTCCTGATGTCAGTCTGTAGGGCTCCATTGGGTCTATCAGGGCAGCACAAGTTTGAGGTGGGGACAACTTCGGTGTGGGGTGCATCCTTCGATATAAGGATTTCTTGCAGTGAGGTCCCTGCCCAGGGCTAGGGGCCCCTGGGCACATCCTTTTTCCATTTTCCCTGGGAAAGAAAACTCAGCAGTCCAGGTTCCTGATGTCAGTTTGTAGGGCTGCCTTGGGTCTATCAGGGCAGCACAAGTTTGAGGTGGGCACAACTTCGGTGTGGGGTCCATCCTTCGATATAAGGATTTTTTGCAGTCAGGGCCAAGGGCCTCTGGGCACATCCTTTTTCCATTTTCCCTGGGAAAGAAAACTCAGCAGTCCAGGTTCCTGATGTCAGTTTGTAGGGCTGCCTTGGGTCTATCAGGGCAGCACAAGTTTGAGGTGGGCACAACTTCGGTGTGGGGTCCATCCTTCGATATAAGGATTTTTTGCAGTCAGGGCCAGGGGCCCCTGGGCACATCCTTTTTCCATTTTCCCTGGGAAAGAAAACTCAGCAGTCCAGGTTCCTGATGTCAGTTTGTAGGGCTCCCTTGGGTGTATCAGGGCAGCACAAGTTTGAGGTGGGGACAACTTCGGTGTGGGGTCCATCCTTCGATATAAGGATTTTTTGCAGTCAGGGCCAGGGGCCCAGGGCCAGGGGCCCCTGGGCACATCCTTTTTCCATTTTCCCTGGGAAAGAAAACTCAGCAGTCCAGGTTCCGGATGTCATTTTGTAGGGCTCCCTTGGGTCTATCAGGGCAGCACAAGTTTGAGGTGGGGACATCTTCGGTGTGGGGTCCATCCTTCGATATAAGGATTCTTTGCAGTTAGGGCCAGGAGCCGCTGGGCACATCCTTTTTCCATTTTCCCTGGGAAAGAAAACTCAGCAGTCCAGGTTGCTGATGTCAGTTTGTAGGGCTCCCTTGGGTGTATCAGGGCAGCACAAGTTTGAGGTGGGGACAACTTCGGTGTGGGGTCCGTCCTTCGATATAAGGATTCTTTGCAGTCAGGGCCAGGAGCCGCTGGGCACATCCTTTTTCCATTTTCCCTGGGAAAGAAAACTCAGCAGTCCAGGTTGCTGATGTCAGTTTGTAGGGCTCCCTTGGGTCTATCAGGGCAGCACAAGTTTGAGGTGGGGACAACTTTGGAGTGGGGTCCATCCTTCGATATAAGGATTCTTTGCAGTGAGGTCCCAGCCCAGGGCCAGGGGCCCCCGGGCACATCCTTTTCCCATTTTCCCTGGGAAAGAAAACTCAGCAGTCCAGGTTCCTGATGTCAGTTTGTAGGGCTCCCTTGGATGTATCAGGGCAGCACAAGTTTGAGTTGGGGACAACTTCGGTGTGGGGTCCATCCTTCGATATAAAGATTTTTTGCAGTCAGGGGCAGGGGCCCCTGGGCACCTCCTTTTTCCATTTACCCTGGGAAAGAAAACTCAGCAGTCCAGGTTCTTGATGTCAGTTTGTAGGGCTCCCTTGGGTCTATCAGGGCAGCACAAGTTTTAAGTGGGCAGAACTTCGGTGTGGGGTCCATCCTTCGATATAAGGATTTTTTGCAGTTAGGGCCAGGGGCCCCCGGGCACATCCTTTTTCCATTTTACCTGGGAAAGAAAACTCAGCAGTCCAGGTTCCTGATGTCAGTTTGTAGGGCTCCCTTGGGTCTATCAGGGCAGCACGAGTTTGAGGTGGGGACAGCTTCGGTGTGGGGTCCATCCTTCGATATAATGATTTTTTGCAGTGAGGCCCCTGCCCAGAGCCAGGGGCCCCTGGGCACATCCTTTTTCCATTTTCCCTGGGAAAGAAAACTCAGCAGTCCAGGTTCCTGATGTCAGTTTGTAGGGCTCCCTTGGATGTATCAGGGCAGCACAAGTTTGAGGTGGGGACAACTTTGGTGTGGGGTCCATCCTTCGATATAAGGATTTTTTGCAGTCAGGGCCAGGGGCCCCCGGGCACCCCCTTTTTCCATTTTCCCTGGGAAAGAAAACTCAGCAGTCCAGGTTCCTGATGTCAGTTTGTAGGGCTCCCTTGGGTCTATCAGGGCAGCACAAGTTTGAGGTGGGGACAACTTCGGTGTGGGGTCCATCCTTCGATATAAGGATTTTTTGCAGTGAGGTCCCTGCCCAGGGGCCCCTGAGCACATCCTTTTTCCATTTTCCCTGGGAAAGAAAACTCAGCAGTCCAGGTTCCTGATGTCAGTTTGTAGGGCTCCCTTGGGTCTATCAGGGCAGCACAAGTTTGAGGTGGGGACAACTTCGGTGTGGGGTCCATCCTTCGATATAAGGATTTTTTGCAGTGAGTTCCCAGCCCAGGGCCAGAGGCCCCTGGGCACATCATTTTTCCATTTTCCCTGGGAAAGAAAACTCAGCAGTCCAGGTTCCTGATGTCAGTTTGTAGGGCTGCCTTGGGTCTATCAGGGCAGCACAAGTTTGAGGTGGGGACAACTTTGGAGTAGGGTCCATCCTTCGATATAAGGATTCTTTGCAGTCAGGGCCAGGGGCCCCCGGGCGCATCTTTTGGCCATTTTCCCTGGGAAAGAAAACTCAGCAGTCCAGGTTCCTGATGTCAGTTTGTAGGGCTCCCTTGGGTCTATCAGGGCAGCACAAGTTTGAGGTGGGCACAACTTTGGGGTGGGGTGCATCCTTCGATATAAGGATTTTTTGCAGTGAGGCCCCTGCCCAGGGCCAGGGGCCCCTGGGCACATCCTTTTTCAATTTTCCCTGGGAAAGAAAACTCAGCAGTCCAGGTTCCTGATGTCAGTTTGTAGGGCTCCCTTGGGTCTATCATGGAAGCACAAGTTTGCGGTGGGGACAACTTCGGTGTGGGGTCCATCCTTCGATATAAGGATTTTTTGCAGTCAGGGCCAGGGGCCCCTGGGCACCTCCTTTTTCCATTTTCCCTGGGAAAGAAAACTCAGCAGTCCAGGTTCCGGATGTCAGTTTGTAGGGCTCCCTTGGGTCTATCAGGGCAGCACAAGTTTGAGGTGGGGACAACTTCGGTGTGGGGCCATCCTTCGATATAAAAATTTTTTGCAGTCAGGGGCAGGGGCCCCTGGGCACATCCTTTTTCCATTTTCCCTGGGAAAGAAAACTCAGCAGTCCAGGTTCCTGATGTCAGTTTGTAGGGCTCCCTTGGATGTATCAGGGCAGCACAAGTTTGAGGTGGGGACAATTTCGGTGTGGGGTCCATCCTTTGATATAAGGATTTTTTGCAGTCACGGCCAGGGGCCCAGGGCCAGGGGCCCCTGGGCACCTCCTTTTTCCATTTTCCCTGGGAAAGAAAACTCAGCAGTCCAGGTTCCTGATGTCAGTTTGTAGGGCTGCCTTGGGTCTATCAGGGCAGCACAAGTTTGAGGTGGGGACATCTTCGGTGTGGGCTCCATCCTTCGATATAAGGATTCTTTGCAGTCAGGGCCAGGAGCCGCTGGGCACATCCTTTTTCCATTTTCCCTGGGAAAGAAAACTCAGCAGTCCAGGTTCCTGATGTCAGTTTGTAGGGCTCCCTTGGGTCTATCAGGGCAGCACAAGTTTGAGGTGGGGACAACTTTGGAGTGGGGTCCATCCTTCGATATAAGGATTCTTTGCAGTGAGGACCCAGCCCAGGGCCAGGGGCCCCCGGGCACATCCTATTCCCATTTTCCCTGGGAAAGAAAACTCAGCAGTCCAGGTTCCTGATGTCAGTTTGTAGGGCTCCCTTGGGTCTATCAGGGCAGCACAAGTTTGAGGTGGGGACATCTTCGGTGTGGGGTCCATCCTTCGATATAAGGATTCTTTGTAGTCAGGGCCAGGAGCCCCTGGGCACATCCTTTTTCCATTTTCCCTGGGAAAGAAAACTCAGCAGTCCAGGTTCCTGATGTCAGTTTGTAGGGCTCCCTTGGGTCTATCAGGGCAGCACAAGTTTGAGGTGGGGACAACTTCGGTGTGGGGTCCATCCTTTGATATTAGGATTTTTTGCAGTCATGGCCAGGGGCCCCCAGGCACATCCTTTTTCCATTTTCCCTGGGAAAGAAAACTCAGCAGTCCAGGTTCTTGATGTCAGTTTGTAGGGCTCCCTTGGGTCTATCAGGGCAGCACAAGTTTGAGGTGGGGACAACTTCGGTGTGGGATCCATTCTTCGATATAAGGATTTTTTGCAGTCAGGGCCAGCGTCCCAGGGCCAGGGGCCCCCGGGCACATCCTTTTTCCATTTTCCCTGGGAAAGAAAACTCAGCAGTCCAGGTTCCTGATGTCAGTTTGTAGGGCTGCCTTGGGTCTATCAGGGCAGCACAAGTTTGAGGTGGGGACAGCTTCGGTGTGGGGTCCATCCTTCGATATAAGGATTTTTTGCAGTGAGGCCCCTGCCCAGGGCCAGGGGCCCCTGGGCCCATCCTTTTTCCATTTTCCCTGGGAAAGAAAACTCAGCAGTCCAGGTTCCTGATGCCAGTTTTTAGGGCTGCCTTGGGTCTATCAGGGCAGGACAAGTTTGAGGTGGGGACAACTTCGGTGTGGGGTCCATCCTTCGATATAAGGATTTTTTGCAGTCAGGGCCAGGGGCCCCCGGGCACATCCTTTTTCCATTTTCCCTGGGAAAGAAAACTCAGCAGTCCAGGTTCCTGATGTCACTTGGTAGGTCTCCCTTGGGTCTATCAGGGCAGCACAAGTTTGAGGTGGGGACAACTTCGGTGTGGGGTCCATCCTTCGATATAAGGATTTTTTGCAGTGAGGTCCCTGCCCAGGGGCCCCTGAGCACATCCGTTTTCCATTTTCCCTGGGAAAGAAAACTTAGCAGTCCAGGTCCCGGATGTCAATTTGTAGGGCTCCCTTGGGTCTATCAGGGCAGCACAAGTTTGAGGTGGGCACAACTTCGGTGTGGGGTCCATCCTTCGATATAAGGATTTTTTGCAGTCCTGGCCAGGGGCCCCTGGGCACATCCTTTTTCCATTTTCCCTGGGAAAGAAAACTCAGCAGTCCAGGTTCCTGATGTCAGTTGGTAGGGCTCCCTTGGGTCTATCAGGGCAGCACAAGTTTGAGGTGGGGACATCTTCGGTGTGGGGTCCATCCTTCGATATAAGGATTCTTTGCAGTCAGGGCCAGGGGCCCCCAGGCACATCCTTTTTCCATTTTCCCTGGGAAAGAAAACTCAGCAGTCCAGGTTCCTGATGTCAGTCTGTAGGGCTCCATTGGGTCTATCAGGGCAGCACAAGTTTGAGGTGGGGACAACTTCGGTGTGGGGTGCATCCTTCGATATAAGGATTTCTTGCAGTGAGGTCCCTGCCCAGGGCTAGGGGCCCCTGGGCACATCCTTTTTCCATTTTCCCTGGGAAAGAAAACTCAGCAGTCCAGGTTCCTGATGTCAGTTTGTAGGGCTCCCTTGGGTCTATCAGGGCAGCACAAGTTTGAGGTGGGCACAACTTCGGTATGGGGTCCATCCTTCGATATAAGGATTTTTTGCAGTCAGGGCCAAGGGCCTCTGGGCACATCCTTTTTCCATTTTCCCTGGGAAAGAAAACTCAGCAGTCCAGGTTCCTGATGTCAGTTTGTAGGGCTGCCTTGGGTCTATCAGGGCAGCACAAGTTTGAGGTGGGCACAACTTCGGTGTGGGGTCCATCCTTCGATATAAGGATTTTTTGCAGTCAGGGCCAGGGGCCCCTGGGCACATCCTTTTTCCATTTTCCCTGGGAAAGAAAACTCAGCAGTCCAGGTTCCTGATGTCAGTTTTTAGGGCTCCCTTGGGTGTATCAGGGCAGCACAAGTTTGAGGTGGGGACAACTTCGGTGTGGGGTCCATCCTTCGATATAAGGATTTTTTGCAGTCAGGGCCAGGGGCCCAGGGCCAGGGGCCCCTGGGCACATCCTTTTTCCATTTTCCCTGGGAAAGAAAACTCAGCAGTCCAGGTTCCGGATGTCAGTTTGTAGGGCTCCCTTGGGTCTATCAGGGCAGCACAAGTTTGAGGTGGGGACATCTTCGGTGTGGGGTCCATCCTTCGATATAAGGATTCTTTGCAGTTAGGGCCAGGAGCCGCTGGGCACATCCTTTTTCCATTTTCCCTGGGAAAGAAAACTCAGCAGTCCAGGTTGCTGATGTCAGTTTGTAGGGCTCCCTTGGGTGTATCAGGGCAGCACAAGTTTGAGGTGGGGACAACTTCGGTGTGGGGTCCGTCCTTCGATATAAGGATTCTTTGCAGTCAGGGTCCGGGGCCCCTGGGCACATCCTTTTTCCATTATCTCTGGGAAAGAAATCTCAGCAGTCCAGGTTCCTGATGTCAGTTTTTAGGGCTCCCTTGGGTCTATCAGGGCAGCACAAGTTTTAAGTGGGCAGAACTTCGGTGTGGGGTCCATCCTTCGATATAAGGATTTTTTGCAGTTAGGGCCAGGGGCCCCCGGGCACATCCTTTTTCCATTTTACCTGGGAAAGAAAACTCAGTAGTCCAGGTTCCTGATGTCAGTTTGTAGGTCTCCCTTGGGTCTATCAGGGCAGCACGAGTTTGAGGTGGGGACAGCTTCGGTGTGGGGTCCATCCTTCGATATAATGATTTTTTGCAGTGAGGCCCCTGCCCAGAGCCAGGGGCCCCTGGGCACATCCTTTTTCCATTTTCCCTGGGAAAGAAAACTCAGCAGTCCAGGTTCCTGATGTCAGTTTGTAGGGCTCCCTTGGATGTATCAGGGCAGCACAAGTTTGAGGTGGGGACAACTTTGGTGTGGGGTCCATCCTTCGATATAAGGATTTTTTGCAGTCAGGGCCAGGGGCCCCCGGGCACCCCCTTTTTCCATTTTCCCTGGGAAAGAAAACTCAGCAGTCCAGGTTCCTGATGTCAGTTTGTAGGGCTCCCTTGGGTGTATCAGGGCAGCACAAGTTTGAGGTGGGGACAACTTCGGTGTGGGGTCCATCCTTCGATATAAGGATTTTTTGCAGTGAGGTCCCTGCCCAGGGGCCCCTGAGCACATCCTTTTTCCATTTTCCCTGGGAAAGAAAACTCAGCAGTCCAGGTTCCTGATGTCAGTTTGTAGGGCTCCCTTGGGTCTATCAGGGCAGCACAAGTTTGAGGTGGGGACAACTTCGGTGTGGGGTCCATCCTTCGATATAAGGATTTTTTGCAGTGAGGCCCCTGCCCAGGACCAGGGGCCCCTGGGCACATCCTTTGGCCATTTTCCCTGGGAAAGAAAACTCAGCAGTCCAGGTTCCTGATGTCAGTTTGTAGGGCTGCCTTGGGTCTATCAGGGCAGCACAAGTTTGAGGTGGGGACAACTTTGGGGTGGGGTGCATCCTTCGATATAAGGATTCTTTGCAGTCAGGGCCAGGGGCCCCTGGGGACATCCTTTTTCCATTTTCCCTGGGAAAGAAAACTTAGCAGTCCAGGTTCCGGATGTCAGTTTGTAGGGCTCCCTTGGGTCTATCAGGGCAGCACAAGTTTGAGGTGGGGACAACTTCGGTGTGGGGTCCATCCTTCAATATAAGGATTCTTTGCAGTGAGTTCCCAGCCCAGGGCCAGAGGCCCCTGGGCACATCATTTTTCCATTTTCCCTGGGAAAGAAAACTCAGCAGTCCAGGTTCCTGATGTCAGTTTGTAGGGCTGCCTTGGGTCTATCAGGGCAGCACAAGTTTGAGGTGGGGACAACTTTGGAGTGGGGTCCATCCTTCGATATAAGGATTCTTTGCAGTCAGGGCCAGGGGCCCCCGGGCGCATCTTTTGGCCATTTTCCCTGGGAAAGAAAACTCAGCAGTCCAGGTTCCTGATGTCAGTTTGTAGGGCTCCCTTGGGTCTATCAGGGCAGCACAAGTTTGAGGTGGGCACAACTTTGGGGTGGGGTGCATCCTTCGATATAAGGATTTTTTGCAGTGAGGCCCCTGCCCAGGGCCAGGGGCCCCTGGGCACATCCTTTTTCAATTTTCCCTGGGAAAGAAAACTCAGCAGTCCAGGTTCCTGATGTCAGTTTGTAGGGCTCCCTTGGGTCTATCATGGAAGCACAAGTTTGCGGTGGAGACAACTTCGGTGTGGGGTCCATCCTTCGATATAAGGATTTTTTGCAGTCAGGGCCAGGGGCCCCTGGGCACCTCCTTTTTCCATTTTCCCTGGGAAAGAAAACTCAGCAGTCCAGGTTCCGGATGTCAGTTTGTAGGGCTCCCTTGGGTGTATCAGGGCAGCACAAGTTTGAGGTGGGGACAACTTCGGTGTGGGGCCATCCTTCGATATAAAAATTTTTTGCAGTCAGGGGCAGGGGCCCCTGGGCACATCCTTTTTCCATTTTCCCTGGGAAAGAAAACTCAGCAGTCCAGGTTCCTGATGTCAGTTTGTAGGGCTCCCTTGGATGTATCAGGGCAGCACAAGTTTGAGGTGGGGACAACTTCGGTGTGGGGTCCATCCTTTGATATAAGGATTTTTTGCAGTCACGGCCAGGGGCCCAGGGCCAGGGGCCCCTGGGCACATCCTATTCCCATTTTCCCTGGGAAAGAAAACTCAGCAGTCCAGGTTCCTGATGTCAGTTTGTAGGGCTCCCTTGGGTCTATCAGGGCAGCACAAGTTTGAGGTGGGGACATCTTCGGTGTGGGGTCCATCCTTCGATATAAGGATTCTTTGTAGTCAGGGCCAGGAGCCCCTGGGCACATCCTTTTTCCATTTTCCCTGGGAAAGAAAACTCAGCAGTCCAGGTTCCTGATGTCAGTTTGTAGGGCTCCCTTGGGTCTATCAGGGCAGCACAAGTTTGAGGTGGGGACAACTTCGGTGTGGGGTCCATCCTTTGATATTAGGATTTTTTGCAGTCATGGCCAGGGGCCCCCAGGCACATCCTTTTTCCATTTTCCCTGGGAAAGAAAACTCAGCAGTCCAGGTTCTTGATGTCAGTTTGTAGGGCTCCCTTGGGTCTATCAGGGCAGCACAAGTTTGAGGTGGGGACAACTTCGGTGTGGGATCCATTCTTCGATATAAGGATTTTTTGCAGTCAGGGCCAGCGTCCCAGGGCCAGGGGCCCCCGGGCACATCCTTTTTCCATTTTCCCTGGGAAAGAAAACTCAGCAGTCCAGGTTCCTGATGTCAGTTTGTAGGGCTGCCTTGGGTCTATCAGGGCAGCACAAGTTTGAGGTGGGGACAGCTTCGGTGTGGGGTCCATCCTTCGATATAAGGATTTTTTGCAGTGAGGCCCCTGCCCAGGGCCAGGGGCCCCTGGGCCCATCCTTTTTCCATTTTCCCTGGGAAAGAAAACTCAGCAGTCCAGGTTCCTGATGCCAGTTTTTAGGGCTGCCTTGGGTCTATCAGGGCAGGACAAGTTTGAGGTGGGGACAACTTCGGTGTGGGGTCCATCCTTCGATACAAGGATTTTTTGCAGTCAGGGCCAGGGGCCCCCGGGCACATCCTTTTTCCATTTTCCCTGGGAAAGAAAACTCAGCAGTCCAGGTTCCTGATGTCAGTTTGAAGGGCTCCCTTGGATGTTTCAGGGCAGCACAAGTTTGAGGTGGGGACAACTTCGGTGTGGGGTCCATCCTTCGATATAAGGATTTTTTGCAGTCAGGGGCAGGGGCCCAGGGCCAGGGGCCCCTGGGCACATCCTTTTTCCATTTTCCCTGGGAAAGAAAACTCAGCAGTCCAGGTTCCTGATGTCAGTTTGTAGGGCTGCCTTGGGTCTATCAGGGCAGGACAAGTTTGAGGTGGGGACAACTTCGGTGTGGGGTCCATCCTTCGATATAAGGATTTTTTGCAGTCAGGGCCAGGGGCCCCCGGGCACATCCTTTTTCCATTTTCCCTGGGAAAGAAAACTCAGCAGTCCAGGTTCCTGATGTCACTTGGTAGGTCTCCCTTGGGTCTATCAGGGCAGCACAAGTTTGAGGTGGGGACAACTTCGGTGTGGGGTCCATCCTTCGATATAAGGATTTTTTGCAGTGAGGTCCCTGCCCAGGGGCCCCTGAGCACATCCGTTTTCCATTTTCCCTGGGAAAGAAAACTTAGCAGTCCAGGTCCCGGATGTCAATTTGTAGGGCTCCCTTGGGTCTATCAGGGCAGCACAAGTTTGAGGTGGGCACAACTTCGGTGTGGGGTCCATCCTTCGATATAAGGATTTTGTGCAGTCCTGGCCAGGGGCCCCTGGGCACATCCTTTTTCCATTTTCTTTGGGAAAGAAAACTCAGCAGTCCAGGTTCCTGATGTCAGTTGGTAGGGCTCCCTTGGGTCTATCAGGGCAGCACAAGTTTGAGGTGGGGACATCTTCGGTGTGGGGTCCATCCTTCGATATAAGGATTCTTTGCAGTCAGGGCCAGGGGCCCCCAGGCACATCCTTTTTCCATTTTCCCTGGGAAAGAAAACTCAGCAGTCCAGGTTCCTGATGTCAGTCTGTAGGGCTCCATTGGGTCTATCAGGGCAGCACAAGTTTGAGGTGGGGACAACTTCGGTGTGGGGTGCATCCTTCGATATAAGGATTTCTTGCAGTGAGGTCCCTGCCCAGGGCTAGGGGCCCCTGGGCACATCCTTTTTCCATTTTCCCTGGGAAAGAAAACTCAGCAGTCCAGGTTCCTGATGTCAGTTTGTAGGGCTCCCTTGGGTCTATCAGGGCAGCACAAGTTTGAGGTGGGCACAACTTCGGTATGGGGTCCATCCTTCGATATAAGGATTTTTTGCAGTCAGGGCCAAGGGCCTCTGGGCACATCCTTTTTCCATTTTCCCTGGGAAAGAAAACTCAGCAGTCCAGGTTCCTGATGTCAGTTTGTAGGGCTGCCTTGGGTCTATCAGGGCAGCACAAGTTTGAGGTGGGCACAACTTCGGTGTGGGGTCCATCCTTCGATATAAGGATTTTTTGCAGTCAGGGCCAGGGGCCCCTGGGCACATCCTTTTTCCATTTTCCCTGGGAAAGAAAACTCAGCAGTCCAGGTTCCTGATGTCAGTTTGTAGGGCTCCCTTGGGTGTATCAGGGCAGCACAAGTTTGAGGTGGGGACAACTTCGGTGTGGGGTCCATCCTTCGATATAAGGATTTTTTGCAGTCAGGGCCAGGGGCCCAGGGCCAGGGGCCCCTGGGCACATCCTTTTTCCATTTTCCCTGGGAAAGAAAACTCAGCAGTCCAGGTTCCGGATGTCAGTTTGTAGGGCTCCCTTGGGTCTATCAGGGCAGCACAAGTTTGAGGTGGGGACATCTTCGGTGTGGGGTCCATCCTTCGATATAAGGATTCTTTGCAGTTAGGGCCAGGAGCCGCTGGGCACATCCTTTTTCCATTTTCCCTGGGAAAGAAAACTCAGCAGTCCAGGTTGCTGATGTCAGTTTGTAGGGCTCCCTTGGGTGTATCAGGGCAGCACAAGTTTGAGGTGGGGACAACTTCGGTGTGGGGTCCGTCCTTCGATATAAGGATTCTTTGCAGTCAGGGTCAGGGGCCCCTGGGCACATCCTTTTTCCATTATCTCTGGGAAAGAAATCTCAGCAGTCCAGGTTCCTGATGTCAGTTTTTAGGGCTCCCTTGGGTCTATCAGGGCAGCACAAGTTTGAGTTGGGGACAACTTCGGTGTGGGGTCCATCCTTCGATATAAAGATTTTTTGCAGTCAGGGCCAGGGGCCCCTGGGCACCTCCTTTTTCCATTTACCCTGGGAAAGAAAACTCAGCAGTCCAGGTTCTTGATGTCAGTTTGTAGGGCTCCCTTGGGTCTATCAGGGCAGCACAAGTTTTAAGTGGGCAGAACTTCGGTGTGGGGTCCATCCTTCGATATAAGGATTTTTTGCAGTTAGGGCCAGGGGCCCCCGGGCACATCCTTTTTCCATTTTACCTGGGAAAGAAAACTCAGCAGTCCAGGTTCCTGATGTCAGTTTGTAGGGCTCCCTTGGGTCTATCAGGGCAGCACGAGTTTGAGGTGGGGACAGCTTCGGTGTGGGGTCCATCCTTCGATATAATGATTTTTTGCAGTGAGGCCCCTGCCCAGAGCCAGGGGCCCCTGGGCACATCCTTTTTCCATTTTCCCTGGGAAAGAAAACTCAGCAGTCCAGGTTCCTGATGTCAGTTTGTAGGGCTCCCTTGGATGTATCAGGGCAGCACAAGTTTGAGGTGGGCACAACTTCGGTGTGGGGTCCATCCTTCGATATAAGGATTTTTTGCAGTCAGGGCCAGGGGCCCCCGGGCACCCCCTTTTTCCATTTTCCCTGGGAAAGAAAACTCAGCAGTCCAGGTTCCTGATATCAGTTTGTAGGGCTCCCTTGGGTCTATCAGGGCAGCACAAGTTTGAGGTGGGGACAACTTCGGTGTGGGGTCCATCCTTCGATATAAGGATTTTTTGCAGTGAGGCCCCTGCCCAGGACCAGGGGCCCCTGGGCACATCCTTTGGCCATTTTCCCTGGGAAAGAAAACTCAGCAGTCCAGGTTCCTGATGTCAGTTTGTAGGGCTGCCTTGGGTCTATCAGGGCAGCACAAGTTTGAGGTGGGGACAACTTTGGGGTGGGGTGCATCCTTCGATATAAGGATTCTTTGCAGTCAGGGCCAGGGGCCCCTGGGGACATCCTTTTTCCATTTTCCCTGGGAAAGAAAACTTAGCAGTCCAGGTTCCGGATGTCAGTTTGTAGGGCTCCCTTGGGTCTATCAGGGCAGCACAAGTTTGAGGTGGGGACAACTTCGGTGTGGGGTCCATCCTTCAATATAAGGATTCTTTGCAGTGAGGTCCCAGCCCAGGGCCAGAGGCCCCTGGGCACATCATTTTTCCATTTTCCCTGGGAAAGAAAACTCAGCAGTCCAGGTTCCTGATGTCAGTTTGTAGGGCTGCCTTGGGTCTATCAGGGCAGCACAAGTTTGAGGTGGGGACAGCTTCGGTGTGGGGTCCATCCTTCGATATAAGGATTTTTTGCAGTGAGGCCCCTGCCCAGGGCCAGGGGCCCCTGGGCCCATCCTTTTTCCATTTTCCCTGGGAAAGAAAACTCAGCAGTCCAGGTTCCTGATGCCAGTTTTTAGGGCTGCCTTGGGTCTATCAGGGCAGGACAAGTTTGAGGTGGGGACAACTTTGGTGTGGGGTCCATCCTTCGATACAAGGATTTTTTGCAGTCAGGGCCAGGGGCCCCCGGGCACATCCTTTTTCCATTTTCCCTGGGAAAGAAAACTCAGCAGTCCAGGTTCCTGATGTCAGTTTGAAGGGCTCCCTTGGATGTATCAGGGCAGCACAAGTTTGAGGTGGGGACAACTTCGGTGTGGGGTCCATCCTTCGATATAAGGATTTTTTGCAGTCAGGGGCAGGGGCCCAGGGCCAGGGGCCCCTGGGCACATCCTTTTTCCATTTTCCCTGGGAAAGAAAACTCAGCAGTCCAGGTTCCTGATGTCAGTTTGTAGGGCTGCCTTGGGTCTATCAGGGCAGCACAAGTTTGAGGTGGGGACAACTTCGGTGTGGGGTCCATCCTTCGATATAAGGATTCTTTGCAGTCAGGGGCAGGGGCCCCTGGGCACATCCTTTTTCCATTTTCCCTGGGAAAGAAAACTCAGCAGTCCAGGTTCCTGATGTCAGTTTGTAGGGCTCCATTGGGTCTATCAGGGCAGCACAAGTTTGAGGTGGGGACAACTTCGGTGTGGGGTCCATCCTTCGATATAAGGATTTTTTGCAGTCAGGGCCAGGGGCTCCTGGGCACATCCTTTTTCCATTTTCCCTGGGAAAGAAAACTCAGCAGTCCAGGTTCCTGATGTCAGTTTGTAGGGCTCCCTTGGGTCTATCAGGGCAGCACAAGTTTGAGGTGGGCACAACTTCGGTGTGGGGTCCATCCTTCGATATAAGGATTTTTTGCAGTCAGGGCCAAGGGCCCCTGGGCACATCCTTTTTCCATTTTCCCTGGGAAAGAAAACTCAGCAGTCCAGGTTGCTGATGTCAGTTTGTAGGGCTCCCTTGGGTCTATCAGGGCAGCACAAGTTTGAGGTGGGCACAACTTCGGTGTGGGCTCCATCCTTCGATATAAGGATTTTTTGCAGTCAGGGGCAGGGGCTCCTGGGCACATCCTTTTTCCATTTTCCCTGGGAAAGAAAACTCAGCAGTCCAGGTTCCTGATGTCAGTTTGTAGGGCTCCCTTGGATGTATCAGGGCAGCACAAGTTTGAGGTGGGGACAACATCGGTGTGGGGTCCATCCTTCGATATAAGGATTTTTTGCAGTCAGGGCCAGGGGCCCAGGACCAGGGGCCCCTGGGCACATCCTTTTTCCATTTTCCCTGGGAAAGAAAACTCAGCAGTCCAGGTTCCTGATGTCAGTTGGTAGGGCTCCCTTGGGTCTATCAGGGCAGCACAAGTTTGAGGTGGGGACATCTTCGGTGTGGGGTCCATCCTTCGATATAAGGATTCTTTGCAGTCAGGGCCAGGGGCCCCCAGGCACAACCTTTTTACATTTTCCCTGGGAAAGAAAACTTAGCAGTCCAGGTTCCGGATGTCAGTTTGTAGGGCACCCTTGGGTCTATCAGGGCAGCACAAGTTTGAGGTGGGGACAACTTCGGTGTGGGGTCCATCCTTCGATATAAGGATTTCTTGCAGTGAGGTCCCTGCCCAGGGCTAGGGGCCCCTGGGCACATCCTTTTTCCATTTTCCCTGGGAAAGAAAACTCAGCAGTCCAGGCTCCTGATGTCAGTTTGTAGGGCTCCCTTGGGTCTATCAGGGCAGCACAAGTTTGAGGTGGGCACAACTTGGATGTGGGGTCCATCCTTCGATATAAGGATTTTTTGCAGTCAGGGCCAAGGGCCCCTGGGCACAACCTTTTTCCATTTTCCCTGGGAAAGAAAACTCAGCAGTCCAGGTTCCTGATGTCAGTTTGTAGGGCTCCCTTGGATGTATCAGGGCAGCACAAGTTTGAGGTGGGGACAACTTCGGTGTGGGGTCCATCCTTCGATATAAGGATTTTTTGCAGTCAGGGCCAGGGGCCCCTGGGCGCATCTTTTGGCCATTTTCCCTGGGAAAGAAAACTCAGCAGTCCAGGTTCCTGATATCAGTTTGTAGGGCTCCCTTGGGTCTATCAGGGCAGCACAAGTTTGAGGTGGGGACAACTTTGGTGTGGGGTGCATCCTTCGATATAAGGATTTTTTGCAGTGAGGCCCCTGCCCAGTGCCAGGGGCCCCTGGGCACATCCTTTTTCCATTTTCCCTGGGAAAGAAAACTCAGCAGTCCAGGTTCCTGATGTCAGTTTGTAGGGCTCCCTTGGGTCTATCAGGGCAGCACAAGTTTGAGGTGGGGACAACTTCGGTGTGGGGTCCATCCTTCGATATAAGGAATTTTTGCCGTCAGGGCCAGGGGCCCCTGGGCACCTCCTTTTTCCATTTTCCCTGGGAAAGAAAACTCAGCAGTCCAGGTTCCTGATGTCAGTTTGTAGGGCTGCCTTGGGTCTATCAGGGCAGCACAAGTTTGAGGTGGGCACAACTTCGGTGTGGGGTCCATCCTTCGATATAAGGATTCTTTGCAGTCAGGGCCAGGGGCCCCTGGGCACATCCTTTTTCCATTTTCCCTGGGAAAGAAAACTCAGCAGTCCAGGTTCCTGATGTCAGTTTGTAGGGCTCCCTTGGGTGTATCAGGGCAGCACAAGTTTGAGGTGGGGACAATATCGGTGTGGGGTCCATCCTTCGATATAAGGATTTTTTGCAGTCAGGGCCAGGGGCCCCCGGGCACATCCTTTTTCCATTTTCTCTGGGAAAGAAAACTCAGCAGTCCAGGTTCCTGATGTCAGTTTGTAGGGCTCCCTTGGGTCTATCAGGGCAGCACAAGTTTGAGGTGGGGACAACTTCGGTGTGGGGTCCATCCTTCAATATAAGGATTTTTTGCAGTTAGGGCCTGGGGCCCCTGGGCACATCCTTTTTCCATTTTCCCTGGGAAAGAAAACTCAGCAGTCCAGGTTCCTGATGTCAGTTTGTAGGGCTCCCTTGGGTCTATCAGGGCAGCACAAGTTTGAGGTGGGGACAACTTCGGTGTGGGGTCCATCCTTCGATATAAGGATTTTTTGCAGTCAGGGCCAGGGGCCCAGGGCCAGGGGCCCCTGGGCACATCCTTTTTCCATTTTCCCTGGGAAAGAAAACTCAGCAGTCCAGGTTCCTGATGTCAGTTTGTAGGGCTCCCTTGGGTGTATCAGGGCAGCACAAGTTTGAGGTGGGGACAACTTCGGTGTGGGGTCCATCCTTCGATATAAGGATTCTTTGCAGTCAGGGCCAGGGGCCCCCGGGCACCTCCTTTTTCCATTTACCCTGGGAAAGAAAACTCAGCAGTCCAGGTTCTTGATGTCAGTTTGTAGGGCTCCCTTGGGTGTATCAGGGCAGCACAAGTTTGAGGTGGGGACAACTTCGGTGTGGGGTCCATCCTTCGATATAAGGATTTTTTGCAGTCAGGGCCAGGGGCCCAGGGCCAGGGGCCCCTGGGCACATCCTTTTTCCATTTTCCCTGGGAAAGAAAACTCAGCAGTCCAGGTTGCTGATGTCAGTTTGTAGGGCTCCCTTGGGTCTATCAGGGCAGCACAAGTTTGAGGTGGGGACATCTTCGGTGTGGGGTCCATCCTTCGATATAAGGATTCTTTGCAGTTAGGGCCAGGAGCCGCTGGGCACATCCTTTTTCCATTTTCCCTGGGAAAGAAAACTCAGCAGTCCAGGTTCCTGATGTCAGTTTGTAGGGCTCCCTTGGGTCTATCAGTGCAGCACAAGTTTGAGGTGGGGACAACTTCGGTGTGGGGTCCATCCTTCGATATAAGGATTTCTTGCAGTGAGGTCCCTGCCCAGGGCTAGGGGCCCCTGGGCACATCCTTTTTCCATTTTCCCTGGGAAAGAAAACTCAGCAGTCCAGGTTCCTGATGTCAGTTTGTAGGGCTCCCTTGGGTCTATCAGGGCAGCACAAGTTTGAGGTGGGCACAACTTGGATGTGGGGTCCATCCTTCGATATAAGGATTTTTTGCAGTCAGGGCCAAGGGCCCCTGGGCACAACCTTTTTCCATTTTCCCTGGGAAAGAAAACTCAGCAGTCCAGGTTCCTGATGTCAGTTTGTAGGGCTCCCTTGGATGTATCAGGGCAGCACAAGTTTGAGGTGGGGACAACTTCGGTGTGGGGTCCATCCTTCGATATAAGGATTTTTTGCAGTCAGGGCCAGGGGCCCCTGGGCGCATCTTTTGGCCATTTTCCCTGGGAAAGAAAACTCAGCAGTCCAGGTTCCTGATATCAGTTTGTAGGGCTCCCTTGGGTCTATCAGGGCAGCACAAGTTTGAGGTGGGGACAACTTTGGTGTGGGGTGCATCCTTCGATATAAGGATTTTTTGCAGTGAGGCCCCTGCCCAGTGCCAGGGGCCCCTGGGCACATCCTTTTTCCATTTTCCCTGGGAAAGAAAACTCAGCAGTCCAGGTTCCTGATGTCAGTTTGTAGGGCTCCCTTGGGTCTATCAGGGCAGCACAAGTTTGAGGTGGGGACAACTTCGGTGTGGGGTCCATCCTTCGATATAAGGAATTTTTGCCGTCAGGGCCAGGGGCCCCTGGGCACCTCCTTTTTCCATTTTCCCTGGGAAAGAAAACTCAGCAGTCCAGGTTCCTGATGTCAGTTTGTAGGGCTGCCTTGGGTCTATCAGGGCAGCACAAGTTTGAGGTGGGCACAACTTCGGTGTGGGGTCCATCCTTCGATATAAGGATTCTTTGCAGTCAGGGCCAGGGGCCCCTGGGCACATCCTTTTTCCATTTTCCCTGGGAAAGAAAACTCAGCAGTCCAGGTTCCTGATGTCAGTTTGTAGGGCTCCCTTGGGTGTATCAGGGCAGCACAAGTTTGAGGTGGGGACAATATCGGTGTGGGGTCCATCCTTCGATATAAGGATTTTTTGCAGTCAGGGCCAGGGGCCCCCGGGCACATCCTTTTTCCATTTTCTCTGGGAAAGAAAACTCAGCAGTCCAGGTTCCTGATGTCAGTTTGTAGGGCTCCCTTGGGTCTATCAGGGCAGCACAAGTTTGAGGTGGGGACAACTTCGGTGTGGGGTCCATCCTTCAATATAAGGATTTTTTGCAGTTAGGGCCTGGGGCCCCTGGGCACATCCTTTTTCCATTTTCCCTGGGAAAGAAAACTCAGCAGTCCAGGTTCCTGATGTCAGTTTGTAGGGCTCCCTTGGGTCTATCAGGGCAGCACAAGTTTGAGGTGGGGACAACTTCGGTGTGGGGTCCATCCTTCGATATAAGGATTTTTTGCAGTCAGGGCCAGGGGCCCAGGGCCAGGGGCCCCTGGGCACATCCTTTTTCCATTTTCCCTGGGAAAGAAAACTCAGCAGTCCAGGTTCCTGATGTCAGTTTGTAGGGCTCCCTTGGGTGTATCAGGGCAGCACAAGTTTGAGGTGGGGACAACTTCGGTGTGGGGTCCATCCTTCGATATAAGGATTCTTTGCAGTCAGGGCCAGGGGCCCCCGGGCACCTCCTTTTTCCATTTACCCTGGGAAAGAAAACTCAGCAGTCCAGGTTCTTGATGTCAGTTTGTAGGGCTCCCTTGGGTGTATCAGGGCAGCACAAGTTTGAGGTGGGGACAACTTCGGTGTGGGGTCCATCCTTCGATATAAGGATTTTTTGCAGTCAGGGCCAGGGGCCCAGGGCCAGGGGCCCCTGGGCACATCCTTTTTCCATTTTCCCTGGGAAAGAAAACTCAGCAGTCCAGGTTGCTGATGTCAGTTTGTAGGGCTCCCTTGGGTCTATCAGGGCAGCACAAGTTTGAGGTGGGGACATCTTCGGTGTGGGGTCCATCCTTCGATATAAGGATTCTTTGCAGTTAGGGCCAGGAGCCGCTGGGCACATCCTTTTTCCATTTTCCCTGGGAAAGAAAACTCAGCAGTCCAGGTTCCTGATGTCAGTTTGTAGGGCTCCCTTGGGTCTATCAGTGCAGCACAAGTTTGAGGTGGGGACAACTTCGGTGTGGGGTCCATCCTTCGATATAAGGATTTCTTGCAGTGAGGTCCCTGCCCAGGGCTAGGGGCCCCTGGGCACACCCTTTTTCCATTTTCCCTGGGAAAGAAAACTCAGCAGTCCAGGTTCCTGATGTCAGTTTGTAGGGCTCCCTTGGGTCTATCAGGGCAGCACAAGTTTGAGGTGGGCACAACTTCGGTGTGGGGTCCATCCTTCGATATAAGGATTTTTTGCAGTCAGGGCCAAGGGCCCCCAGGCACATCCTTTTTCCATTTTCCCTGGGAAAGAAAACTCAGCAGTCCAGGTTCCTGATGTCAGTTTGTAGGGCTCCCTTGGGTCTATCAGGGCAGCACAAGTTTGAGGTGGGGACAACTTCGGTGTGGGGTCCATCCTTCGATATAAGGAATTTTTGCAGTCAGGGCCAGGGGCCCCTGGGCACATCCTTTTTCCATTTTCCCTGGGAAAGAAAACTCAGCAGTCCAGGTTCCTGATGTCAGTTTGTAGGGCTCCCTTGGGTCTATCAGGGCAGCACAAGTTTGAGGTGGGCACAACTTCGGTGTGGGGTGCATCCTTCGATATAAGGATTCTTTGCAGTCAGGGCCAGGGGCCCCTGGGCACATCCTTTTTCCATTTTCCCTGGGAAAGAAAACTCAGCAGTCCAGGTTCCTGATGTCAGTTTGTAGGGCTCCCTTGGGTCTATCAGGGCAGCACAAGTTTGAGGTGGGCACAACTTCGGTGTGGGGTGCATCCTTCGATATAAGGATTCTTTGCAGTCAGGGCCAGGGGCCCCTGGGCACATCCTTTTTCCATTTTCCCTGGGAAAGAAAACTCAGCAGTCCAGGTTCCTGATGTCAGTTTGTAGGGCTCCCTTGGGTCTATCAGGGCAGCACAAGTTTGAGGTGGGGACAACTTCGGTGTGGGGTCCATCCTTCGATATAAGGATTTCTTGCAGTGAGGTCCGTGCCCAGGGCTAGGGGCCCCTGGGCACATCCTTTTTCCATTTTCCCTGGGAAAGAAAACTCAGCAGTCCAGGTTCCTGATGTCAGTTTGTAGGGCTCCCTTGGGTCTATCAGGGCAGCACAAGTTTGAGGTGGGGACAACTTCGGTGTGGGGTCCATCCTTCGATATAAGGATTTTTTGCAGTCAGGGCCAAGGGCCCCTGGGCACATCCTTTTTCCATTTTCCCTGGGAAAGAAAACTCAGCAGTCCAGGTTCCTGATGTCAGTTTGTAGGGCTGCCTTGGGTCTATCAGGGCAGCACAAGTTTGAGGTGGGCAAAACTTTGGTGTGGGGTCCATCCTTCGATAAAAGGATTTTTTGCAGTCAGGGCCAAGGGCCCCTGGGCACATCCTTTTTCCATTTCCCCTGGGAAAGAAAACTCAGCAGTCCAGGTTCCTGATGTCAGTTTGTAGGGCTCCCTTGGGTCTATCAGGGCAGCACAAGTTTGAGGTGGGGACAACTTCGGTGTGGGGTCCATCCTTCGATATAAAGATTTTTTGCAGTCAGGGCCAGGGGCCCCTGGGCGCATCTTTTGGCCATTTTCCCTGGGAAAGAAAACTCAGCAGTCCAGGTTCCTGATGTCAGTTTGTAGGGCTCCCTTGGGTCTATCAGGGCAGCACAAGTTTGAGGTGGGGACAACTTCGGTGTGGGGTCCATCCTTCGATATAAAGATTTTTTGCAGTCAGGGCCAGGGGCCCCTGGGCGCATCTTTTGGCCATTTTCCCTGGGAAAGAAAACTCAGCAGTCCAGGTTCCTGATGTCAGTTTGTAGGGCTCCCTTGGGTCTATCAGGGCAGCACAAGTTTGAGGTGGGGACAACTTCGGTGTGGGCTCCATCCTTCGATATAAGGATTTTTTGCAGTGAGGCCCCTGCCCAGGGCCAGGGGCCCCTGGGCACATCCTTTTTCCATTTTCCCTGGGAAAGAAAACTCAGCAGTCCAGGTTCCTGATGTCAGTTTGTAGGGCTCCCTTGGGTCTATCAGGGCAGCACAAGTTTGAGGTGGGGACAACTTCGGTGTGGGGTCCATCCTTCGATATAAGGAATTTTTGCAGTCAGGGCCAGGGGCCCCTGGGCACATCTGTTTTCCATTTTCCCTGGGAAAGAAAACTCAGCAGTCCAGGTTCCTGATGTCAGTTTGTAGGGCTCCCTTGGGTCTATCAGGGCAGCACAAGTTTGAGGTGGGCACAACTTCGGTGTGGTGTCCATCCTTCGATATAAGGATTCTTTGCAGTCAGGGCCAGGGGCCCCTGGGCACATCCTTTTTCCATTTTCCCTGGGAAAGAAAACTCAGCAGTCCAGGTTCCTGATGTCAGTTTGTAGGGCTCCCTTGGGTCTATCAGGGCAGCACAAGTTTGAGGTGGGGACAACTTCGGTGTGGGGTCCATCCTTCGATAAAAGGATTTTTTGCAGTCAGGGCCAAGGGCCCCTGGGCACATCCTTTTTCCATTTTCCCTGGGAAAGAAAACTCAGCAGTCCAGGTTCCTGATGTCAGTTTGTAGGGCTCCCTTGGGTCTATCAGGGCAGCACAAGTTTGAGGTGGGGACAACTTCGGTGTGGGGTCCATCCTTCGATATAAGGATTTTTTGCAGTCAGGGCCAGGGGCCCCTGGGCACATCCTTTTTCCATTTTCCCTGGGAAAGAAAACTCAGCAGTCCAGGTTCCTGATGTCAGTTTGTAGGGCTCCCTTGGGTCTATCAGGGCAGCACAAGTTTGAGGTGGGGACAACTTCGGTGTGGGGTGCATCCTTCGATATAAGGATTCTTTGCAGTCAGGGCCAGGAGCCGCTGGGCACATCCTTTTTCCATTTTCCCTGGGAAAGAAAACTCAGCAGTCCAGGTTGCTGATGTCAGTTTGTAGGGCTCCCTTGGGTCTATCAGGGCAGCACAAGTTTGAGGTGGGCACAACTTCGGTGTGGGGTGCATCCTTCGATATAAGGATTCTTTGCAGTCAGGGCCAGGGGCCCCTGGGCACATCCTTTTTCCATTTTCCCTGGGAAAGAAAACTCAGCAGTCCAGGTTCCTGATGTCAGTTTGTAGGGCTCCATTGGGTCTATCAGGGCAGCACAAGTTTGAGGTGGGGACAACTTTGGTGTGGGGTCCATCCTTCGATATAAGGATTTTTTGCAGTCAGGGCCAGGGGCCCCCGGGCACATCCTTTTTCCATTTTCTCTGGGAAAGAAAACTCAGCAGTCCAGGTTCTTGATGTCAGTTTGTAGGGCTCCCTTGGGTGTATCAGGGCAGCACAAGTTTGAGGTGGGGACAACTTCAGTGTGGGGTCCATCCTTCGATATAAGGATTTTTTGCAGTCAGGGCCAGGGGCCCAGGGCCAGGGGCCCCTGGGCACATCCTTTTTCCATTTTCCCTGGGAAAGAAAACTCAGCAGTCCAGGTTCCTGATGTCAGTTTGTAGGGCTCCCTTGGGTCTATCAGGGCAGCACAAGTTTGAGGTGGGGACAACTTCAGTGTGGGGTCCATCCTTCGATATAAGGATTTTTTGCAGTCAGGGCCAGGGGCCCAGGGCCAGGGGCCCCTGGGCACATCCTTTTTCCATTTTCCCTGGGAAAGAAAACTCAGCAGTCCAGGTTCCTGATGTCAGTTTGTAGGGCTCCCTTGGGTCTATCAGGGCAGCACAAGTTTGAGGTGGGCACAACTTCGGTGTGGGGTCCATCCTTCGATATAAGGATTCTTTGCAGTCAGGGCCAGGAGCCGCTGGGCACAACCTTTTTCCATTTTCCCTGGGAAAGAAAACTCAGCAGTCCAGGTTGCTGATGTCAGTTTGTAGGGCTCCCTTGGGTCTATCAGGGCAGCACAAGTTTGAGGTGGGGACAACTTCGGTGTGGGGTCCATCCTTCGATATAAGGATTCTTTGCAGTCAGGACCAGGGGCCCCCGGGCACATCCTTTTTCCATTTTCCCTGGGAAAGAAAACTCAGCAGTCCAGGTTCTTGATGTCAGTTTGTAGGGCTCCCTTGGGTCTATCAGGGCAGCACAAGTTTGAAGTGGGCAGAACTTCGGTGTGGGGTCCATCCTTCGATATAAGGATTTTTTGCAGTTAGGGCCAGGGGCCCCTGGGCACATCCTTTTTCCATTTTACCTGGGAAAGAAAACTCAGCAGTCCAGGTTCTTGATGTCAGTTTGTAGGGCTCCCTTGGGTCTATCAGGGCAGCACAAGTTTGAGGTGGGGACAACTTCGGTGTGGGATCCATCCTTCGATATAAGGATTTTTTGCAGTCAGGGCCAGCGTCCCAGGGCCAGGGGCCCCCGGGCACATCCTTTTTCCATTTTCCCTGGGAAAGAAAACTCAGCGATCCAGATTCCTGATGTCAGTTTGTAGGGCTGCCTTGGGTCTATCAGGGCAGCACAAGTTTGAGGTGGGGACAGATTCGGTGTGGGGTCCATCCTTCGATATAAGGATTTTTTGCAGTGAGGCCCCTGCCCAGGTCCAGGGGCCCCTGGGCACATCCTTTTTCCATTTTCCCTGGGAAAGAAAACTCAGCAGTCCAGGTTGCTGATGCCAGTTTTTAGGGCTGCCTTGGGTCTATCAGGGCAGGACAAGTTTGAGGTGGGGACAACTTCGGTGTGGGGTCCATCCTTCGATATAAGGATTTTTTGCAGTCAGGGCCAGGGGCCCCCGGGCACATCCTTTTTCCATTTTCCCTGGGAAAGAAAACTCAGCAGTCCAGGTTCCTGATGTCACTTGGTAGGGCTCCCTTGGGTCTATCAGGGCAGGACAAGTTTGAGGTGGGGACAACTTCGGTGTGGGGTCCATCCTTCGATATAAGGATTTTTTGCAGTGAGCTCCCTGCCCAGGGGCCCCTGAGCACATCCGTTTTCCATTTTCCCTGGGAAAGAAAACTCAGCAGTCCAGGTTCCTGATGTCAGTTTGAAGGGCTCCCTTGGATGTATCAGGGCAGCACAAGTTTGAGGTGGGGACATCTTCGGTGTGGGGTCCATCCTTCGATATAAGGATTTTTTGCAGTCAGGGCCAGGGGCCCAGGGCCAGGGGCCCCTGGGCACATCCTTTTTCCATTTTCCCTGGGAAAGAAAACTCAGCAGTCCAGGTTCCTGATGTCAGTTTGTAGGGCTCCCTTGGATGTATCAGGGCAGCACAAGTTTGAGGTGGGGACAACATCGGTGTGGGGTCCATCCTTCGATATAAGGATTTTTTGCAGTCAGGGCCAGGGGCCCAGGGCCAGGGGCCCCTGGGCACATCCTTTTTCCATTTTCCCTGGGAAAGAAAACTCAGCAGTCCAGGTTCCTGATGTCAGTTGGTAGGGCTCCCTTGGGTCTATCAGGGCAGCACAAGTTTGAGGTGGGGACATCTTCGGTGTGGGGTCCATCCTTCGATATAAGGATTCTTTGCAGTCAGGGCCAGGGGCCCCCAGGCACATCCTTTTTCCATTTTCCCTGGGAAAGAAAACTCAGCAGTCCAGGTTCCTGATGTCAGTTTGTAGGGCTCCATTGGGTCTATCAGGGCAGCACAAGTTTGAGGTGGGGAGAACTTTGGTGTGGGGTCCATCCTTCGATATAAGGATTTCTTGCAGTGAGGTCCCTGCCCAGGGCTAGTGGCCCCTGGGCACATCCTTTTTCCATTTTCCCTGGGAAAGAAAACTCAGCAGTCCAGGTTCCTGATGTCAGTTTGTAGGGCTCCCTTGGGTCTATCAGGGCAGCACAAGTTTGAGGTGGGCACAACTTCGGTGTGGGGTCCATCCTTCGATATAAGGATTTTTTGCAGTCAGGGCCAAGGGCCTCTGGGCACATCCTTTTTCCATTTTCCCTGGGAAAGAAAACTCAGCAGTCCAGGTTCCTGATGTCAGTTTGTAGGGCTGCCTTGGGTCTATCAGGGCAGCACAAGTTTGAGGTGGGCACAACTTCGGTGTGGGGTCCATCCTTCGATATAAGGATTTTTTGCAGTCAGGGCCAGGGGCCCCTGGGCACATCCTTTTTCCATTTTCCCTGGGAAAGAAAACTCAGCAGTCCAGGTTCCTGATGTCAGTTTGTAGGGCTCCCTTGGGTGTATCAGGGCAGCACAAGTTTGAGGTGGGGACAACTTCGGTGTGGGGTCCGTCCTTCGATATAAGGAATTTTTGCAGTCAGGGCCAGGGGCCCCCGGGCACATCCTTTTTCCATTTTCCCTGGGAAAGAAAACTCAGCAGTCCAGGTTCTTGATGTCAGTTTGTAGGGCTCCCTTGGGTCTATCAGGGCAGCACAAGTTTGAGGTGGGCACAACTTCGGTGTGGGGTCCATCCTTCGATATAAGGATTTTTTGCAGTCAGGGCCAAGGGCCCCTGGGCACATCCTTTTTCCATTTTCCCTGGGAAAGAAAACTCAGCAGTCCAGGTTCCTGATGTCAGTTTGTAGGGCTCCCTTGGGTCTATCAGGGCAGCACAAGTTTGAGGTGGGCACAACTTCGGTGTGGGGTCCATCCTTCGATATAAGGATTTTTTGCAGTCAGGGCCAAGGGCCCCTGGGCACAACCTTTTTCCATTTTCCCTGGGAAAGAAAACTCAGCAGTCCAGGTTCCTGATGTCAGTTTGTAGGGCTCCCTTGGGTCTATCAGGGCAGCACAAGTTTGAGGTGGGGACAACTTCGGTGTGGGGTCCATCCTTCGATATAAGGATTCTTTGCAGTCAGGGCCAGGGGCCCCTGGGCGCATCTTTTGGCCATTTTCCCTGGGAAAGAAAACTCAGCAGTCCAGGTTCCTGATGTCAGTTTGTAGGGCTCCCTTGGGTGTATCAGGGCAGCACAAGTTTGAGGTGGGGACAACTTTGGTGTGGGGTGCATCCTTCGATATAAGGATTTTTTGCAGTGAGGCCCCTGCCCAGGTCCAGGGGCCCCTGGGCACATCCTTTTTCCATTTTCCCTGGGAAAGAAAACTCAGCAGTCCAGGTTCCTGATGCCAGTTTTTAGGGCTGCCTTGGGTGTATCAGGGCAGGACAAGTTTGAGGTGGGGACAACTTCGGTGTGGGGTCCATCCTTCGATATAAGGATTTTTTGCAGTCAGGGCCAGGGGCCCCCGGGCACATCCTTTTTCCATTTTCCCTGGGAAAGAAAACTCAGCAGTCCAGGTTCCTGATGTCAGTTGGTAGGGCTCCCTTGGGTCTATCAGGGCAGCACAAGTTTGAGGTGGGGACAACTTCGGTGTGGGGTCCATCCTTCGATATAAGGATTTTTTGCAGTGAGGTCCCTGCCCAGGGGCCCCTGAGCACATCCGTTTTCCATTTTCCCTGGGAAAGAAAACTCAGCAGTCCAGGTTCCTGATGTCAGTTTGAAGGGCTCCCTTGGATGTATCAGGGCAGCACAAGTTTGAGGTGGGGACAACTTCGGTGTGGGGTCCATCCTTCGATATAAGGATTTTTTGCAGTCAGGGCCAGGGGCCCCTGGGCACATCCTTTTTCCATTTTCCCTGGGAAAGAAAACTCAGCAGTCCAGGTTCCTGATGTCAGTTTGTAGGGCTCCATTGGGTCTATCAGGGCAGCACAAATTTGAGGTGGGGACAACTTCGGTGTGGGGTCCATCCTTCGATATAAGGATTCTTTGCAGTCAGGGGCAGGGGGCCCTGGGCACATCCTTTTTCCATTTTCCCTGGGAAAGAAAACTCAGCAGTCCAGGTTCCTGATGTCAGTTTGTAGGGCTCCATTTGGTCTATCAGGGCAGCACAAGTTTGAGGTGGGGACAACTTCGGTGTGGGGTCCATCCTTCGATATAAGGATTTTTTGCAGTCCTGGCCAGGGGCCCCTGGGCACATCCGTTTTCCATTTCCCCTGGGAAAGAAAACTTAGCAGTCCAGGTCCCGGATGTCAATTTGTAGGGCTCCCTTGGGTCTATCAGGGCAGCACAAGTTTGAGGTGGGCACAACTTCGGTGTGGGGTCCATCCTTCGATATAAGGATTTCTTGCAGTCCTGGCCAGGGGCCCCTGGGCACATCCTTTTTCCATTTTCCCTGGGAAAGAAAACTCAGCAGTCCAGGTTCCTGATGTCAGTTGGTAGGGCTCCCTTGGGTCTATCAGGGCAGCACAAGTTTGAGGTGGGGACATCTTCGGTGTGGGGTCCATCCTTCGATATAAGGATTCTTTGCAGTCAGGGCCAGGGGCCCCCAGGCACATCCTTTTTCCATTTTCCCTGGGAAAGAAAACTCAGCAGTCCAGGTTCCTGATGTCAGTCTGTAGGGCTCCATTGGGTCTATCAGGGCAGCACAAGTTTGAGGTGGGGACAACTTCGGTGTGGGGTCCATCCTTCGATATAAGGATTTCTTGCAGTGAGGTCCCTGCCCAGGGCTAGGGGCCCCTGGGCACATCCTTTTTCCATTTTCCCTGGGAAAGAAAACTCAGCAGTCCAGGTTCCTGATGTCAGTTTGTAGGGCTGCCTTGGGTCTATCAGGGCAGCACAAGTTTGAGGTGGGCACAACTTCGGTGTGGGGTCCATCCTTCGATATAAGGATTTTTTGCAGTCAGGGCCAGGGGCCCCTGGGCACATCCTTTTTCCATTTTCCCTGGGAAAGAAAACTCAGCAGTCCAGGTTCCTGATGTCAGTTTGTAGGGCTCCCTTGGGTGTATCAGGGCAGCACAAGTTTGAGGTGGGGACAACTTCGGTGTGGGGTCCATCCTTCGATATAAGGATTTTTTGCAGTCAGGGCCAGGGGCCCAGGGCCAGGGGCCCCTGGGCACATCCTTTTTCCATTTTCCCTGGGAAAGAAAACTCAGCAGTCCAGGTTCCGGATGTCAGTTTGTAGGGCTCCCTTGGGTCTATCAGGGCAGCACAAGTTTGAGGTGGGGACATCTTCGGTGTGGGGTCCATCCTTCGATATAAGGATTCTTTGCAGTTAGGGCCAGGAGCCGCTGGGCACATCCTTTTTCCATTTTCCCTGGGAAAGAAAACTCAGCAGTCCAGGTTGCTGATGTCAGTTTGTAGGGCTCCCTTGGGTGTATCAGGGCAGCACAAGTTTGAGGTGGGGACAACTTCGGTGTGGGGTCCGTCCTTCGATATAAGGATTCTTTGCAGTCAGGGTCAGGGGCCCCTGGGCACATCCTTTTTCCATTATCTCTGGGAAAGAAATCTCAGCAGTCCAGGTTCCTGATGTCAGTTGGTAGGGCTCCCTTGGGTCTATCAGGGCAGCACAAGTTTGAGGTGGGGACATCTTCGGTGTGGGGTCCATCCTTCGATATAAGGATTCTTTGCAGTCAGGGCCAGGGGCCCCCAGGCACATCCTTTTTCCATTTTCCCTGGGAAAGAAAACTCAGCGATCCAGGTTCCTGATGTCAGTTTTTAGGGCTCCCTTGGGTCTATCAGGGCAGCACAAGTTTGAGGTGGGGACAACTTCGGTGTGGGGTCCATCCTTCGATATAAGGATTTCTTGCAGTGAGGTCCCTGCCCAGGGCTAGGGGCCCCTGGGCACATCCTTTTTCCATTTTCCCTGGGAAAGAAAACTCAGCAGTCCAGGTTCTTGATGTCAGTTTGTAGGGCTCCCTTGGGTCTATCAGGGCAGCACAAGTTTGAGGTGGGCACAACTTCGGTGTGGGGTCCATCCTTCGATATAAGGATTTTTTGCAGTCAGGGCCAAGGGCCCCTGGGCACATCCTTTTTCCATTTTCCCTGGGAAAGAAAACTCAGCAGTCCAGGTTCCTGATGTCAGTTTGTAGGGCTGCCTTGGGTCTATCAGGGCAGCACAAGTTTGAGGTGGGCACAACTTCGGTGTGGGGTCCATCCTTCGATATAAGGATTTTTTGCAGTCAGGGCCAAGGGCCCCTGGGCACAACCTTTTTCCATTTTCCCTGGGAAAGAAAACTCAGCAGTCCAGGTTCCTGATGTCAGTTTGTAGGGCTCCCTTGGGTCTATCAGGGCAGCACAAGTTTGAGGTGGGGACAACTTCGGTGTGGGGTCCATCCTTCGATATAAGGATTCTTTTCAGTCAGGGCCAGGGACCCCTGGGCGCATCTTTTGGCCATTTTCCCTGGGAAAGAAAACTCAGCAGTCCAGGTTCCTGATGTCAGTTTGTAGGGCTCCCTTGGGTGTATCAGGGCAGCACAAGTTTGAGGTGGGGACAACTTTGGTGTGGGGTGCATCCTTCGATATAAGGATTTTTTGCAGTGAGGCCCCTGCCCAGGGCCAGGGGCCCCTGGGCACATCCTTTTTCCATTTTCCCTGGGAAAGAAAACTAAGCAGTCCAGGTTCCTGATGTCAGTTTGTAGGGCTCCCTTGGGTGTATCAGGGCAGCACAAGTTTGAGGTGGGGACAACTTCGGTGTGGGGTCCATCCTTCGATATAAGGAATTTTTGCAGTCAGGGCCAGGGGCCCCTGGGCACCTCCTTTTTCCATTTTCCCTGGGAAAGAAAACTCAGCAGTCCAGGTTCTTGATGTCAGTTTGTAGGGCTCCCTTGGGTGTATCAGGGCAGCACAAGTTTGAGGTGGGCACAACTTCGGTGTGGGGTCCATCCTTCGATATAAGGATTCTTTGCAGTCAGGGGCAGGGGCCCCTGGGCACATCCTTTTTCCATTTTCCCTGGGAAAGAAAACTCAGCAGTCCAGGTTCCTGATGTCAGTTTGTAGGGCTCCCTTGGGTGTATCAGGGCAGCACAAGTTTGAGGTGGGGACAATATCGGTGTGGGGTCCATCCTTCGATATAAGGATTTCTTGCAGTCAGGGCCAGGGGTCCCCGGGCACATCCTTTTTCCATTTTCTCTGGGAAAGAAAACTCAGCAGTCCAGGTTCCTGATGTCAGTTTGTAGGGCTCCCTTGGGTCTATCAGGGCAGCACAAGTTTGAGGTGGGGACAACTTCGGTGTGGGGTCCATCCTTCGATATAAGGATTTTTTGCAGTCAGGGCCAGGGGCCCAGGGCCAGGGGCCCCTGGGCACATCCTTTTTCCATTTTCCCTGGGAAAGAAAACTCAGCAGTCCAGGTTCCTGATGTCAGTTTGTAGGGCTCCCTTGGGTCTATCAGGGCAGCACAAGTTTAAGGTGGGGACATCTTCGGTGTGGGGTCCATCCTTCGATATAAGGATTCTTTGCAGTTAGGGCCAGGAGCCGCTGGGCACATCCTTTTTCCATTTTCCCTGGGAAAGAAAACTCAGCAGTCCAGGTTCCTGATGTCAGTTTGTAGGGCTCCCTTGGGTCTATCAGGGCAGCACAAGTTTGAGGTGGGCACAACTTCGGTGTGGGGTCCATCCTTCGATATAAGGATTTTTTGCAGTCAGGGCCAGGGGCCCAGGGCCAGGGGCCCCTGGGCACATCCTTTTTCCATTTTCCCTGGGAAAGAAAACTCAGCAGTCCAGGTTCCTGATGTCAGTTTGTAGGGCTCCCTTGGGTGTATCAGGGCAGCACAAGTTTGAGGTGGGGACAACTTTGGTGTGGGGTCCGTCCTTCGATATAAGGATTCTTTGCAGTCAGGGCCAGGGGCCCCTGGGCACATCCTTTTTCCATTTTCTCTGGGAAAGAAAACTCAGCAGTCCAGGTTCCTGATGTCAGTTTGTACGGCTCCCTTGGATGTATCAGTGCAGCACAAGTTTGAGGTTGGGACAATATCGGTGTGGGGTCCATCCTTCGATATAAGGATTTTTTGCAGTCAGGGCCAGGGGCCCAGGGCCAGGGGCCCCTGGGCACATCCTTTTTCCATTTTCCCTGGGAAAGAAAACTCAGCAGTCCAGGTTCCTGATATCAGTTGGTAGGGCTGCCTTGGGTCTATCAGGGCAGCACAAGTTTGAGGTGGGCACAACTTCGGTGTGGGGTCCATCCTTCAATAAAAGGATTTTTTGCAGTCAGGGCCAAGGGCCCCTGGGCACATCCTTTTTCCATTTTCCCTGGGAAAGAAAACTCAGCAGTCCAGGTTCCTGATGTCAGTTTGTAGGGCTCCCTTGGGTCTATCAGGGCAGCACAAGTTTGAGGTGGGGACAACTTCGGTGTGGGGTCCATCCTTCGATATAAGGATTCTTTGCAGTCAGGGCCAGGGGCCCCTGGGCGCATCTTTTGGCCATTTTCCCTGGGAAAGAAAACTCAGCAGTCCAGGTTCCTGATGTCAGTTTGTAGGGCTCCCTTGGGTGTATCAGGGCAGCACAAGTTTGAGGTGGGCACAACTTCGGTGTGGGGTGCATCCTTCGATATAAGGATTTTTTGCAGTCAGGGCCAGGGGCCCCTGGGCACATCCTTTTTCCATTTTCCCTGGGAAAGAAAACTCAGCAGTCCAGGTTCCTGATGTCAGTTTGTAGGGCTCCCTTGGATGTATCAGGGCAGCACAAGTTTGAGGTGGGGACAACTTCGGTGTGGGGTCCATCCTTTGATATAAGGATTTTTTGCAGTCAGGGCCAGGGGCCCAGGGCCAGGGGCCCCTGGGCACATCCTTTTTCCATTTTCCCTGGGAAAGAAAACTCAGCAGTCCAGGTTCCTGATGTCAGTTTGTAGGGCTCCCTTGGGTCTATCAGGGCAGCACAAGTTTGAGGTGGGGACATCTTCGGTGTGGGGTCCATCCTTCGATATAAGGATTCTTTGCAGTCAGGGCCAGGAGCCGCTGGGCACATCCTTTTTCCATTTTCCCTGGGAAAGAAAACTCAGCAGTCCAGGTTCCTGATGTCAGTTTGTAGGGCTCCCTTGGGTCTATCAGGGCAGCACAAGTTTGAGGTGGGGACAACTTTGGAGTGGGGTCCATCCTTCGATATAAGGATTCTTTGCAGTGAGGACCCAGCCCAGGGCCAGGGGCCCCCGGGCACATCCTTTTCCCATTTTCCCTGGGAAAGAAAACTCAGCAGTCCAGGTTCCTGATGTCAGTTTGTAGGGCTCCCTTGGGTCTATCAGGGCAGCACAAGTTTGAGGTGGGGACATCTTCGGTGTGGGGTCCATCCTTCGATATAAGGATTCTTTGCAGTCAGGGCCAGGAGCCCCTGGTCACATCCTTTTTCCATTTTCCCTGGGAAAGAAAACTCAGCAGTCCAGGTTCCTGATGTCAGTTTGTAGGGCTCCCTTGGGTCTATCAGGGCAGCACAAGTTTGAAGTGGGCAGAACTTCGGTGTGGGGTCCATCCTTCGATATAAGGATTTTTTACAGTTAGGGCCAGGGGCCCCCGGGCACATCCTTTTTCCATTTTACCTGGGAAAGAAAACTCAGCAGTCCAGGTTCTTGATGTCAGTTTGTAGGGCTCCCTTGGGTCTATCAGGGCAGCACAAGTTTGAGGTGGGGACAACTTCGGTGTGGGATCCATCCTTCGATATAAGGATTTTTTGCAGTCAGGGCCAGCGTCCCAGGGCCAGGGGCCCCCGGGCACATCCTTTTTCCATTTTCCCTGGGAAAGAAAACTCAGCGATCCAGGTTCCTGATGTCAGTTTGTAGGGCTGCCTTGGGTCTATCAGGGCAGCACAAGTTTGAGGTGGGGACAGCTTCGGTGTGGGGTCCATCCTTCGATATAAGGATTTTTTGCAGTGAGGTCCCTGCCCAGATGCCGCTGAGCACATCCTTTTTCCATTTTCCCTGGGAAAGAAAACTCAGCAGTCCAGGTTCCTGATGTCAGTTTGAAGGGCTCCCTTGGATGTATCAGGGCAGCACAAGTTTGAGGTGGGGACAACTTCGGTGTGGGGTCCATCCTTCGATATAAGGATTTTTTGCAGTCAGGGCCAGGGGCCCAAGGCCAGGGGCCCCTGGGCACATCCTTTTTCCATTTTCCCTGGGAAAGAAAACTCAGCAGTCCAGGTTCCTGATATCAGTTGGTAGGGCTGCCTTGGGTCTATCAGGGCAGCACAAATTTGAGGTGGGGACAACTTCGGTGTGGGGTCCATCCTTCGATATAAGGATTCTTTGCAGTCAGGGGCAGGGGGCCCTGGGCACATCCTTTTTCCATTTTCCCTGGGAAAGAAAACTCAGCAGTCCAGGTTCCTGATGTCAGTTTGTAGGGCTCCCTTGGGTCTATCAGGGCAGCACAAGTTTGAGGTGGGGACAACTTCGGTGTGGGGTCCATCCTTCGATATAAGGATTTTTTGCAGTCCTGGCCAGGGGCCCCTGGGCACATCCGTTTTCCATTTTCCCTGGGAAAGAAAACTTAGCATTCCAGGTTCCGGATGTCAATTTGTAGGGCTCCCTTGGGTCTATCAGGGCAGCACAAGTTTGAGGTGGGGACAACTTCGGTGTGGGGTCCATCCTTCGATATAAGGATTTTTTGCAGTCAGGGCCAGGGGCTCCTGGGCACATCCTTTTTCCATTTTCTCTGGGAAAGAAAACTCAGCAGTCCAGGTTCCTGATGTCAGTTTGTAGGGCTCCCTTGGGTCTATCAGGGCAGCACAAGTTTGAGGTGGGCACAACTTCGGTGTGGGGTCCATCCTTCGATATAAGGATTTTTTGCAGTCAGGGCCAAGGGCCCCTGGGCACATCCTTTTTCCATTTTCCCTGGGAAAGAAAACTCAGCAGTCCAGGTTGCTGATGTCAGTTTGTAGGGCTCCCTTGGGTCTATCAGGGCAGCACAAGTTTGAGGTGGGGACAACTTCGGTGTGGGCTCCATCCTTCGATATAAGGATTTTTTGCAGTCAGGGCCAGGGGCCCAGAGCCAGGGGCCCCTGGGCACATCCTTTTTCCATTTTCCCTGGGAAAGAAAACTCAGCAGTCCAGGTTCCTGATGTCAGTTTGTAGGGCTCCCTTGGATGTATCAGGGCAGCACAAGTTTGAGGTGGGGACAATATCGGTGTGGGGTCCATCCTTCGATATAAGGATTTTTTGCAGTCAGGGCCAGGGGCCCAGTGCCAGGGGCCCCTGGGCACATCCTTTTTCCATTTTCCCTGGGAAAGAAAACTCAGCAGTCCAGGTTCCTGATGTCAGTTTGTAGGGCTCCCTTGGGTCTATCAGGGCAGCACAAGTTTGAGGTGGGGACAACTTCGGTGTGGGGTCCATCCTTCGATATAAGGATTTTTTGCAGTCAGGGCCAGGGGCCCAGGGCCAGGGGCCCCTGGGCACATCCTTTTTCCATTTTCCATGGGAAAGAAAACTCAGCAGTCCAGGTTCCTGATGTCAGTTTGTAGGGCTCCCTTGGGTCTATCAGGGCAGCACAAGTTTGAGGTGGGGACATCTTCGGTGTGGGGTCCATCCTTCGATATAAGGATTCTTTGCAGTTAGGGCCAGGAGCCGCTGGGCACATCCTTTTTCCATTTTCCCTGGGAAAGAAAACTCAGCAGTCCAGGTTGCTGATGTCAGTTTGTAGGGCTCCCTTGGGTCTATCAGGGCAGCACAAGTTTGAGGTGGGGACAACTTCGGTGTGGGGTCCATCCTTCGATATAAGGATTTTTTGCAGTCAGGGCCAGGGGCCCAAGGCCAGGGGCCCCTGGGCACATCCTTTTTCCATTTTCCCTGGGAAAGAAAACTCAGCAGTCCAGGTTCCTGATGTCAGTTGGTAGGGCTCCCTTGGGTCTATCAGGGCAGCACAAGTTTGAGGTGGGGACATCTTCGGTGTGGGGTCCATCCTTCGATATAAGGATTCTTTGCAGTCAGGGCCAGGGGCCCCCAGGCACATCCTTTTTCCATTTTCCCTGGGAAAGAAAACTCAGCAGTCCAGGTTCCTGATGTCAGTTTGTAGGGCTCCATTGGGTCTATCAGGGCAGCACAAGTTTGAGGTGGGCACAACTTCGGTGTGGGGTCCATCCTTCGATATAAGGATTTTTTGCAGTCATGGCAAGGGGCCCCCGGGCACATCCGTTTTCCATTTTCCCTGGTTAAGAAAACTCAGCAGTCCAGGTTCCGGATGTCAGTTTGTAGGGCTCCCTTGGGTCTATCAGGGCAGCACAAGTTTGAGGTGGGGACAACTTCGGTGTGGGGTCCATCCTTCGATATAAGGATTTTTTGCAGTCAGGGCCAGGGGCCCCTGGGCACATCCTTTTTCCATTTTCCCTGGGAAAGAAAACTCAGCAGTCCAGGTTCCTGATGTCAGTTTGTAGGGCTCCCTTGGGTCTATCAGGGCAGCAGAAGTTTGAGGTGGGCACAACTTCGGTGTGGGGTCCATCCTTCGATATAAGGATTTTTTGCAGTCAGGGCCAAGGGCCCCTGGGCACATCCTTTTTCCATTTTCCCTGGGAAAGAAAACTCAGCAGTCCAGGTTGCTGATGTCAGTTTGTAGGGCTCCCTTGGGTCTATCAGGGCAGCACAAGTTTGAGGTGGGCACAACTTCGGTGTGGGGTCCATCCTTCGATATAAGGATTTTTTGTAGTCAGGGGCAGGGGCCCCTCGGCACATCCTTTTTCCATTTTCCCTGGGAAAGAAAACTCAGCAGTCCAGGTTCCTGATGTCAGTTTGTAGGGCTCCCTTGGATGTATCAGGGCAGCACAAGTTTGAGGTGGGGACAATATCGGTGTGGGGTCCATCCTTCGATATAAGGATTTTTTGCAGTCAGGGCCAGGGGTCCCCAGGCACATCCTTTTTCCATTTTCCCTGGGAAAGAAAACTCAGCAGTCCAGGTTCCTGATGTCAGTTTGTAGGGCTCCCTTGGGTCTATCAGGGCAGCACAAGTTTGAGGTGGGGACAACTTCGGTGTGGGGTCCATCCTTCGATATAAGGATTTTTTGCAGTCAGGGCCAGGGGCCCAGGGCCAGGGGCCCCTGGGCACATCCTTTTTCCATTTTCCCTGGGAAAGAAAACTCAGCAGTCCAGGTTCCTGATGTCAGTTTGTAGGGCTCCCTTGGGTCTATCAGGGCAGCACAAGTTTAAGGTGGGGACATCTTCGGTGTGGGGTCCATCCTTCGATATAAGGATTCTTTGCAGTTAGGGCCAGGAGCCGCTGGGCACATCCTTTTTCCATTTTCCCTGGGAAAGAAAACTCAGCAGTCCAGGTTCCTGATGTCAGTTTGTAGGGCTCCCTTGGGTCTATCAGGGCAGCACAAGTTTGAGGTGGGCACAACTTCGGTGTGGGGTCCATCCTTCGATATAAGGATTTTTTGCAGTCAGGGCCAGGGGCCCAGGGCCAGGGGCCCCTGGGCACATCCTTTTTCCATTTTCCCTGGGAAAGAAAACTCAGCAGTCCAGGTTCCTGATGTCAGTTTGTAGGGCTCCCTTGGGTGTATCAGGGCAGCACAAGTTTGAGGTGGGGACAACTTCGGTGTGGGGTCCGTCCTTCGATATAAGGATTTTTTGCAGTCAGGGCCAGGGGCCCCTGGGCACATCCTTTTTCCATTTTCTCTGGGAAAGAAAACTCAGCAGTCCAGGTTCCTGATGTCAGTTTGTACGGCTCCCTTGGATGTATCAGGGCAGCACAAGTTTGAGGTGGGGACAATATCGGTGTGGGGTCCATCCTTCGATATAAGGATTTTTTGCAGTCAGGGCCAAGGGCCCCTGGGCACATCCTTTTTCCATTTTCCCTGGGAAAGAAAACTCAGCAGTCCAGGTTCCTGATGTCAGTTTGTAGGGCTCCCTTGGGTCTATCAGGGCAGCACAAGTTTGAGGTGGGGACAACTTCGGTGTGGGGTCCATCCTTCGATATAAGGATTCTTTGCAGTCAGGGCCAGGGGCCCCTGGGCGCATCTTTTGGCCATTTTCCCTGGGAAAGAAAACTCAGCAGTCCAGGTTCCTGATGTCAGTTTGTAGGGCTCCCTTGGGTCTATCAGGGCAGCACAAGTTTGAGGTGGGGACAACTTCGGTGTGGGGTCCGTCCTTCGATATAAGGATTCTTTGCAGTCAGGGCCAGGGGCCCCCGGGCACATCCTTTTTCCATTTTCTCTGGGAAAGAAAACTCAGCAGTCCAGGTTCTTGATGTCAGTTTGTAGGGCTCCCTTGGGTGTATCAGGGCAGCACAAGTTTGAGGTGGGCACAACTTCGGTGTGGGGTGCATCCTTCGATATAAGGATTTTTTGCAGTCAGGGGCAGGGGCCCCTGGGCACATCCTTTTTCCATTTTCCCTGGGAAAGAAAACTCAGCAGTCCAGGTTCCTGATGTCAGTTTGTAGGGCTCCCTTGGATGTATCAGGGCAGCACAAGTTTGAGGTGGGGACAACTTCGGTGTGGGGTCCATCCTTTGATATAAGGATTTTTTGCAGTCAGGGCCAGGGGCCCAGGGCCAGGGGCCCCTGGGCACATCCTTTTTCCATTTTCCCTGGGAAAGAAAACTCAGCAGTCCAGGTTCCTGATGTCAGTTTGTAGGGCTCCCTTGGGTCTATCAGGGCAGCACAAGTTTGAGGTGGGGACATCTTCGGTGTGGGGTCCATCCTTCGATATAAGGATTCTTTGCAGTCAGGGCCAGGAGCCGCTGGGCACATCCTTTTTCCATTTTCCCTGGGAAAGAAAACTCAGCAGTCCAGGTTCCTGATGTCAGTTTGTAGGGCTCCCTTGGGTCTATCAGGGCAGCACAAGTTTGAGGTGGGGACAACTTTGGAGTGGGGTCCATCCTTCGATATAAGGATTCTTTGCAGTGAGGACCCAGCCCAGGGCCAGGGGCCCCCGGGCACATCCTTTTCCCATTTTCCCTGGGAAAGAAAACTCAGCAGTCCAGGTTCCTGATGTCAGTTTGTAGGGCTCCCTTGGGTCTATCAGGGCAGCACAAGTTTGAGGTGGGGACATCTTCGGTGTGGGGTCCATCCTTCGATATAAGGATTCTTTGCAGTCAGGGCCAGGAGCCCCTGGTCACATCCTTTTTCCATTTTCCCTGGGAAAGAAAACTCAGCAGTCCAGGTTCCTGATGTCAGTTTGTAGGGCTCCCTTGGGTCTATCAGGGCAGCACAAGTTTGAGGTGGGGACAACTTCGGTGTGGGGTCAATCCTTTGATATTAGGATTTTTTGCAGTCATGGCCAGGGGCCCCCGGGCACAGCCTTTTTCCATTTTCCCTGGGAAAGAAAACTCAGCAGTCGAGGTTCCTGATGTCAGTTTGTAGGGCTCCCTTGGGTCTATCAGGGCAGCACAAGTTTGAGGTGGGGACAACTTCGGTGTGGGGTCCATCCTTCGATATAAGGATTTTTTACAGTTAGGGCCAGGGGCCCCCGGGCACATCCTTTTTCCATTTTACCTGGGAAAGAAAACTCAGCAGTCCAGGTTCTTGATGTCAGTTTGTAGGGCTCCCTTGGGTCTATCAGGGCAGCACAAGTTTGAGGTGGGGACAACTTCGGTGTGGGATCCATCCTTCGATATAAGGATTTTTTGCAGTCAGGGCCAGCGTCCCAGGGCCAGGGGCCCCCGGGCACATCCTTTTTCCATTTTCCCTGGGAAAGAAAACTCAGCGATCCAGGTTCCTGATGTCAGTTTGTAGGGCTGCCTTGGGTCTATCAGGGCAGCACAAGTTTGAGGTGGGGACAGCTTCGGTGTGGGGTCCATCCTTCGATATAAGGATTTTTTGCAGTGAGGTCCCTGCCCAGATGCCGCTGAGCACATCCTTTTTCCATTTTCCCTGGGAAAGAAAACTCAGCAGTCCAGGTTCCTGATGTCAGTTTGAAGGGCTCCCTTGGATGTATCAGGGCAGCACAAGTTTGAGGTGGGGACAACTTCGGTGTGGGGTCCATCCTTCGATATAAGGATTTTTTGCAGTCAGGGCCAGGGGCCCAAGGCCAGGGGCCCCTGGGCACATCCTTTTTCCATTTTCCCTGGGAAAGAAAACTCAGCAGTCCAGGTTCCTGATATCAGTTGGTAGGGCTGCCTTGGGTCTATCAGGGCAGCACAAATTTGAGGTGGGGACAACTTCGGTGTGGGGTCCATCCTTCGATATAAGGATTCTTTGCAGTCAGGGGCAGGGGGCCCTGGGCACATCCTTTTTCCATTTTCCCTGGGAAAGAAAACTCAGCAGTCCAGGTTCCTGATGTCAGTTTGTAGGGCTCCCTTGGGTCTATCAGGGCAGCACAAGTTTGAGGTGGGGACAACTTCGGTGTGGGGTCCATCCTTCGATATAAGGATTTTTTGCAGTCCTGGCCAGGGGCCCCTGGGCACATCCGTTTTCCATTTTCCCTGGGAAAGAAAACTTAGCAGTCCAGGTTCCGGATGTCAATTTGTAGGGCTCCCTTGAGTCTATCAGGGCAGCACAAGTTTGAGGTGGGGACAACTTCGGTGTGGGGTCCATCCTTCGATATAAGGATTTTTTGCAGTCAGGGCCAGGGGCTCCTGGGCACATCCTTTTTCCATTTTCTCTGGGAAAGAAAACTCAGCAGTCCAGGTTCCTGATGTCAGTTTGTAGGGCTCCCTTGGGTCTATCAGGGCAGCACAAGTTTGAGGTGGGCACAACTTCGGTGTGGGGTCCATCCTTCGATATAAGGATTTTTTGCAGTCAGGGCCAAGGGCCCCTGGGCACATCCTTTTTCCATTTTCCCTGGGAAAGAAAACTCAGCAGTCCAGGTTGCTGATGTCAGTTTTTAGGGCTCCCTTGGGTCTATCAGGGCAGCACAAGTTTGAGGTGGGCACAACTTCGGTGTGGGCTCCATCCTTCGATATAAGGATTTTTTGCAGTCAGGGCCAGGGGCCCAGGGCCAGGGGCCCCTGGGCACATCCTTTTTCCATTTTCCCTGGGAAAGAAAACTCAGCAGTCCAGGTTCCTGATGTCAGTTTGTAGGGCTCCCTTGGGTCTATCAGGGCAGCACAAGTTTGAGGTGGGGACATCTTCGGTGTGGGGTCCATCCTTCGATATAAGGATTCTTTGCAGTTAGGGCCAGGAACCGCTGGGCACATCCTTTTTCCATTTTCCCTGGGAAAGAAAACTCAGCAGTCCAGGTTGCTGATGTCAGTTTGTAGTGCTCCCTTGGGTCTATCAGGGCAGCACAAGTTTGAGGTGGGGACAACTTCGGTGTGGGGTCCATCCTTCGATATAAGGATTTTTTGCAGTCAGGGCCAGGGGCCCAAGGCCAGGGGCCCCTGGGCACATCCTTTTTCCATTTTCCCTGGGAAAGAAAACTCAGCAGTCCAGGTTCCTGATGTCAGTTTGTAGGGCTCCCTTGGGTCTATCAGGGCAGCACAAGTTTGAGGTGGGGACAACTTCGGTGTGGGGTCCATCCTTCGATATAAGGATTTTTTGCAGTCCTGGCCAGGGGCCCCTGGGCACATCCGTTTTCCATTTTCCCTGGGAAAGAAAACTTAGCAGTCCAGGTTCCGGATGTCAATTTGTAGGGCTCCCTTGAGTCTATCAGGGCAGCACAAGTTTGAGGTGGGGACAACTTCGGTGTGGGGTCCATCCTTCGATATAAGGATTTTTTGCAGTCAGGGCCAGGGGCTCCTGGGCACATCCTTTTTCCATTTTCTCTGGGAAAGAAAACTCAGCAGTCCAGGTTCCTGATGTCAGTTTGTAGGGCTCCCTTGGGTCTATCAGGGCAGCACAAGTTTGAGGTGGGCACAACTTCGGTGTGGGGTCCATCCTTCGATATAAGGATTTTTTGCAGTCAGGGCCAAGGGCCCCTGGGCACATCCTTTTTCCATTTTCCCTGGGAAAGAAAACTCAGCAGTCCAGGTTGCTGATGTCAGTTTTTAGGGCTCCCTTGGGTCTATCAGGGCAGCACAAGTTTGAGGTGGGCACAACTTCGGTGTGGGCTCCATCCTTCGATATAAGGATTTTTTGCAGTCAGGGCCAGGGGCCCAGGGCCAGGGGCCCCTGGGCACATCCTTTTTCCATTTTCCCTGGGAAAGAAAACTCAGCAGTCCAGGTTCCTGATGTCAGTTTGTAGGGCTCCCTTGGGTCTATCAGGGCAGCACAAGTTTGAGGTGGGGACATCTTCGGTGTGGGGTCCATCCTTCGATATAAGGATTCTTTGCAGTTAGGGCCAGGAACCGCTGGGCACATCCTTTTTCCATTTTCCCTGGGAAAGAAAACTCAGCAGTCCAGGTTGCTGATGTCAGTTTGTAGTGCTCCCTTGGGTCTATCAGGGCAGCACAAGTTTGAGGTGGGGACAACTTCGGTGTGGGGTCCATCCTTCGATATAAGGATTTTTTGCAGTCAGGGCCAGGGGCCCAAGGCCAGGGGCCCCTGGGCACATCCTTTTTCCATTTTCCCTGGGAAAGAAAACTCAGCAGTCCAGGTTCCTGATGTCAGTTGGTAGGGCTCCCTTGGGTCTATCAGGGCAGCACAAGTTTGAGGTGGGGACATCTTCGGTGTGGGGTCCATCCTTCGATATAAGGATTCTTTGCAGTCAGGGCCAGGGGCCCCCAGGCACATCCTTTTTCCATTTTCCCTGGGAAAGAAAACTCAGCAGTCCAGGTTCCTGATGTCAGTTTGTAGGGCTCCATTGGGTCTATCAGGGCAGCACAAGTTTGAGGTGGGCACAACTTCGGTGTGGGGTCCATCCTTCGATATAAGGATTTTTTGCAGTCATGGCCAGGGGCTCCTGGGCACATCCGTTTTCCATTTTCCCTGGGAAAGAAAACTCAGCAGTCCAGGTTCCGGATGTCAGTTTGTAGGGCTCCCTTGGGTCTATCAGGGCAGCACAAGTTTGAGGTGGGCACAACTTCGGTGTGGGGTCCATCCTTCGATATAAGGATTTTTTGCAGTCAGGGCCAGGGGCCCCTGGGCACATCCTTTTTCCATTTTCCCTGGGAAAGAAAACTCAGCAGTCCAGGTTCCTGATGTCAGTTTGTAGGGCTCCCTTGGGTCTATCAGGGCAGCACAAGTTTGAGGTGGGCACAACTTCGGTGTGGGGTCCATCCTTCGATATAAGGATTTTTTGCAGTCAGGGCCAAGGGCCCCTGGGCACATCCTTTTTCCATTTTCCCTGGGAAAGAAAACTCAGCAGTCCAGGTTGCTGATGTCAGTTTGTAGGGCTCCCTTGGGTCTATCAGGGCAGCACAAGTTTGAGGTGGGCACAACTTCGGTGTGGGGTCCATCCTTCGATATAAGGATTTTTTGCAGTCAGGGGCAGGGGCCCCTGGGCACATCCTTTTTCCATTTTCCCTGGGAAAGAAAACTCAGCAGTCCAGGTTCCTGATGTCAGTTTGTAGGGCTCCCTTGGATGTATCAGGGCAGCAAAAGTTTGAGGTGGGGACAATATCGGTGTGGGGTCCATCCTTCGATATAAGGATTTTTTGCAGTCAGGGCCAGGGGCCCAGGGCCAGGGGCCCCTGGGCACATCCTTTTTCCATTTTCCCTGGGAAAGAAAACTCAGCAGTCCAGGTTCCTGATGTCAGTTTGTAGGGCTCCCTTGGGTGTATCAGGGCAGCACAAGTTTGAGGTGGGCACAACTTCGGTGTGGGGTCCGTCCTTCGATATAAGGATTCTTTGCAGTCAGGGCCAGGGGCCCCCGGGCACATCCTTTTTCCATTTTCCCTGGGAAAGAAAACTCAGCAGTCCAGGTTCCTGATGTCAGTTTGTAGGGCTCCCTTGGGTCTATCAGGGCAGCACAAGTTTGAGGTGGGGACAACTTTGGTGTGGGGTCCATCCTTCGATATAAGGATTTTTTGCAGTTAGGGCCTGGGGCCCCTGGGCACATCCTTTTTCCATTTTCCCTGGGAAAGAAAACTTAGCAGTCCAGGTTCCTGATGTCAGTTTGTAGGGCTCCCTTGGGTCTATCAGGGCAGCACAAGTTTGAGGTGGGGACAACTTCGGTGTGGGGTCCATCCTTCGATATAAGGATTTTTTGCAGTCAGGGCCAGGGGCCCAGGGCTAGGGGCCCCTGGGCACATCCTTTTTCCATTTTCCCTGGGAAAGAAAACTCAGCAGTCCAGGTTCCTGATGTCAGTTTGTAGGGCTCCCTTGGGTCTATCAGGGCAGCACAAGTTTGAGGTGGGGACATCTTCGGTGAGGGGTCCATCCTTCGATATAAGGATTCTTTGCAGTTAGGGCCAGGAGCCGCTGGGCACATCCTTTTTCCATTTTCCCTGGGAAAGAAAACTCAGCAGTCCAGGTTGCTGATGTCAGTTTGTAGGGCTCCCTTGGGTCTATCAGGGCAGCACAAGTTTGAGGTGGGGACAACTTCGGTGTGGGGTCCATCCTTCGATATAAGGATTTTTTGCAGTCAGGGCCAGGGGCCCAAGGCCAGGGGCCCCTGGGCACATCCTTTTTCCATTTTCCCTGGGAAAGAAAACTCAGCAGTCCAGGTTCCTGATGTCAGTTTGTAGGGCTCCCTTGGGTGTATCAGGGCAGCACAAGTTTGAGGTGGGGACAACTTCGGTGTGGGGTCCGTCCTTCGATATAAGGATTCTTTGCAGTCAGGGCCAGGGGCCCCTGGGCACATCCTTTTTCCATTTTCTCTGGGAAAGAAAACTCAGCAGTCCAGGTTCCTGATGTCAGTTTGTAGGGCTCCCTTGGATGTATCAGGGCAGCACAAGTTTGAGGTGGGGACAATATCGGTGTGGGGTCCATCCTTCGATATAAGGATTTTTTGCAGTCAGGGCCAGGGGCCCAGGGCCAGGGGCCCCTGGGCACATCCTTTTTCCATTTTCCCTGGGAAAGAAAACTCAGCAGTCCAGGTTCCTGATATCAGTTGGTAGGGCTCCCTTGGGTCTATCAGGGCAGCACAAGTTTGAGGTGGGGACAACTTCGGTGTGGGGTCCATCCTTCAATATAAGGATTCTTTGCAGTCAGGGCCAGGGGCCCCCAGGCACATCCTTTTTCCATTTTCCCTGGGAAAGAAAACTCAGCAGTCCAGGTTCCTGATGTCAGTTTGTAGGGCTCCCTTGGGTCTATCAGGGCAGCACAAGTCTGAGGTGGGGACAACTTCGGTGTGGGCTCCATCCTTCGATATAAGGATTTCTTGCAGTGAGGTCCCTGCCCAGGGCTAGGGGCCCCTGGGCACATCCTTTTTCCATTTTCCCTGGGAAAGAAAACTCAGCAGTCCAGGTTCCTGATGTCAGTTTGTAGGGCTCCCTTGGGTCTATCAGGGCAGCACAAGTCTGAGGTGGGGACAACTTCGGTGTGGGGTCCATCCTTCGATATAAGGATTTTTTGCAGTCAGGGCCAAGGGCCTCTGGGCACATCCTTTTTCCATTTTCCCTGGGAAAGAAAACTCAGCAGTCCAGGTTCCTGATGTCAGTTTGTAGGGCTGCCTTGGGTCTATCAGGGCAGCACAAGTTTGAGGTGGGCACAACTTCGGTGTGGGGTGCATCCTTCGATATAAGGATTTTTTGCAGTCAGGGCCAGGGGCCCCTGGGCACATCCTTTTTCCATTTTCCCTGGGAAAGAAAACTCAGCAGTCCAGGTTCCTGATGTCAGTTTGTAGGGCTCCCTTGGGTGTATCAGGGCAGCACAAGTTTGAGGTGGGGACAACTTCGGTGTGGGGTCCGTCCTTCGATATAAGGATTCTTTGCAGTCAGGGCCAGGGGCCCCCGGGCACATCCTTTTTCCATTTTCCCTGGGAAAGAAAACTCAGCAGTCCAGGTTCTTGATGTCAGTTTGTAGGGCTCCCTTGGGACTATCAGGGCAGCACAAGTTTGAGGTGGGGACAACTTCGGTGTGGGGTCCATCCTTCGATATAAGGATTTTTTGCAGTTAGGGCCTGGGGCCCCTGGGCACATCCTTTTTCCATTTTCCCTGGGAAAGAAAACTCAGCAGTCCAGGTTCCTGATGTCAGTTTGTAGGGCTCCCTTGGGTCTATCAGGGCAGCACAAGTTTGAGGTGGGGACAATATCGGTGTGGGGTCCATCCTTCGATATAAGGATTTTTTGCAGTCAGGGCCAGGGGCCCAGGGCCAGGGGCCCCTGGGCACATCCTTTTTCCATTTTCCCTGGGAAAGAAAACTCAGCAGTCCAGGTTCCTGATGTCAGTTTGTAGGGCTCCCTTGGGTGTATCAGGGCAGCACAAGTTTGAGGTGGGGACAACTTCGGTGTGGGGTCCGTCCTTCGATATAAGGATTCTTTGCAGTTAGGGCCAGGAGCCCCTGGGCACATCCTTTTTCCATTTTCTCTGGGAAAGAAAACTCAGCAGTCCAGGTTCCTGATGTCAGTTTGTAGGGCTCCCTTGGATGTATCAGGGCAGCACAAGTTTGAGGTGGGGATAATATCGGTGTGGGGTCCATCCTTCGATATAAGGATTTTTTGCAGTCAGGGCCAGGGGCCCAGGGCCAGGGGCCCCTGGGCACATCCTTTTTCCATTTTCCCTGGGAAAGAAAACTCAGCAGTCCAGGTTCCTGATGTCAGTTTGTAGGGCTCCCTTGGGTCTATCAGGGCAGCACAAGTTTGAGGTGGGGACATCTTCGGTGTGGGGTCCATCCTTCAATATAAGGATTCTTTGCAGTCAGGGCCAGGGGCCCCCAGGCACATCCTTTTTCCATTTTCCCTGGGAAAGAAAACTCAGCGATCCAGGTTCCTGATGTCAGTTTGTAGGGCTTCCTTGGGTCTATCAGGGCAGCACAAGTTTGAGGTGGAGACAATTTCAGTGTGGGGTCCATCCTTCGATATAAGGATTTCTTGCAGTGAGGTCCCTGCCCAGGGCTAGGCGCCCCTGGGCACATCCTTTTTCCATTTTCCCTGGGAAAGAAAACTCAGCAGTCCAGGTTCCTGATGTCAGTTTGTAGGGCTCCCTTGGGTCTATCAGGGCAGCACAAGTTTGAGGTGGGCACAACTTCGGTGTGGGGTCCATCCTTCGATATAAGGATTTTTTGAAGTCTGGGCCAGGGGCCCCTGGGCACATCCTTTTTCCATTTTCCCTGGGAAAGAAAACTCAGCAGTCCAGGTTCCTGATGTCAGTTTGTAGGGCTGCCTTGGGTCTATCAGGGCAGCACAAGTTTGAGGTGGGCACAACTTCGGTGTGGGGTCCATCCTTCGATATAAGGATTTTTTGCAGTCAGGGCCAGGGGCCCCTGGGCACAACCTTTTTCCATTTTCCCTGGGAAAGAAAACTCAGCAGTCCAGGTTCCTGATGTCAGTTTGTAGGGCTCCCTTGGGTCTATCAGGGCAGCACAAGTTTGAGGTGGGGACAACTTCGGTGTGGGGTCCATCCTTCGATATAAGGATTCTTTGCAGTCACGGCCAGGGGCCCCTGGGCGCACCTTTTGGCCATTTTCCCTGGGAAAGAAAACTCAGCAGTCCAGGTTCCTGATGTCAGTTTGTAGGGCTCCCTTGGGTCTATCAGGGCAGCACAAGTTTGAGGTGGGGACAACTTCGGTGTGGGCTCCATCCTTCGATATAAGGATTTTTTGCAGTGAGGTCCCTGCCCAGGGCCAGGGGCCCCTGGGCACATCCTTTTTCCATTTTCCCTGGGAAAGAAAACTCAGCAGTCCAGGTTGCTGATGTCAGTTTGTAGGGCTCCCTTGGGTCTATCAGGGCAGCACAAGTTTGAGGTGGGGACAACTTCGGTGTGGGGTCCGTCCTTCGATATAAGGATTCTTTGCAGTCAGGGCCAGGGGCCCCTGGGCACATCCTTTTTCCATTTTCTCTGGGAAAGAAAACTCAGCAGTCCAGGTTCCTGATGTCAGTTTGTAGGGCTCCCTTGGGTGTATCAGGGCAGCACAAGTTTGAGGTGGGGACAACTTCGGTGTGGGGTCCGTCCTTCGATATAAGGATTCTTTGCAGTCAGGGCCAGGGGCCCCTGGGCACATCCTTTTTCCATTTTCCCTGGGAAAGAAAACTCAGCAGTCCAGGTTCCTGATGTCAGTTTGTAGGGCTCCCTTGGGACTATCAGGGCAGCACAAGTTTGAGGTGGGGACAACTTCGGTGTGGGGTCCATCCTTCGATATAAGGATTCTTTGCAGTCAGGGCCAGGGGCCCCCGGGCACATCCTTTTTCCATTTTCCCTGGGAAAGAAAACTCAGCAGTCCAGGTTCCTGATGTCAGTTTGTAGGGCTCCCTTGGGTCTATCAGGGCAGCACAAGTTTGAGGTGGGGACAATATCGGTGTGGGGTCCATCCTTCGATATAAGGATTTTTTGCAGTCAGGGCCAGGGGCCCAGGGCCAGGGGCCCCTGGGCACATCCTTTTTCCATTTTCCCTGGGAAAGAAAACTCAGCAGTCCAGGTTCCTGATGTCAGTTTGTAGGGCTCCCTTGGGTCTATCAGGGCAGCACAAGTTTGAGGTGGGGACATCTTCGGTGTGGGGTCCATCCTTCGATATAAGGATTCTTTGCAGTTAGGGCCAGGAGCCGCTGGGCACATCCTTTTTCCATTTTCCCTGGGAAAGAAAACTCAGCAGTCCAGGTTGCTGATGTCAGTTTGTAGGGCTCCCTTGGGTCTATCAGGGCAGCACAAGTTTGAGGTGGGGACAACTTCGGTGTGGGGTCCATCCTTCGATATAAGGATTTTTTGCAGTCAGGGCCAGGGGCCCAAGGCCAGGGGCCCCTGGGCACATCCTTTTTCCATTTTCCCTGGGAAAGAAAACTCAGCAGTCCAGGTTCCTGATGTCAGTTTGTAGGGCTCCCTTGGGTGTATCAGGGCAGCACAAGTTTGAGGTGGGGACAACTTCGGTGTGGGGTCCGTCCTTCGATATAAGGATTCTTTGCAGTGAGGCCCCAGCCCAGGTCCAGGGGCCCCTGGGCACATCCTTTTTCCATTTTCCCTGGGAAAGAAAACTCAGCAGTCCAGGTTGCTGATGTCAGTTTGTAGGGCTCCCTTGGATGTATCAGGGCAGCAAAAGTTTGAGGTGGGGACAATATCGGTGTGGGGTCCATCCTTCGATATAAGGATTTTTTGCAGTCAGGGCCAGGGGCCCAGGGCCAGGGGCCCCTGGGCACATCCTTTTTCCATTTTCCCTGGGAAAGAAAACTCAGCAGTCCAGGTTCCTGATGTCAGTTTGTAGGGCTCCCTTGGGTGTATCAGGGCAGCACAAGTTTGAGGTGGGCACAACTTCGGTGTGGGGTCCGTCCTTCGATATAAGGATTCTTTGCAGTCAGGGCCAGGGGCCCCCGGGCACATCCTTTTTCCATTTTCCCTGGGAAAGAAAACTCAGCAGTCCAGGTTCCTGATGTCAGTTTGTAGGGCTCCCTTGGGTCTATCAGGGCAGCACAAGTTTGAGGTGGGGACAACTTTGGTGTGGGGTCCATCCTTCGATATAAGGATTTTTTGCAGTTAGGGCCTGGGGCCCCTGGGCACATCCTTTTTCCATTTTCCCTGGGAAAGAAAACTTAGCAGTCCAGGTTCCTGATGTCAGTTTGTAGGGCTCCCTTGGGTCTATCAGGGCAGCACAAGTTTGAGGTGGGGACAACTTCGGTGTGGGGTCCATCCTTCGATATAAGGATTTTTTGCAGTCAGGGCCAGGGGCCCAGGGCTAGGGGCCCCTGGGCACATCCTTTTTCCATTTTCCCTGGGAAAGAAAACTCAGCAGTCCAGGTTCCTGATGTCAGTTTGTAGGGCTCCCTTGGGTCTATCAGGGCAGCACAAGTTTGAGGTGGGGACAACTTCGGTGTGGGGTCCATCCTTCGATATAAGGATTTTTTGCAGTCAGGGCCAGGGGCCCAAGGCCAGGGGCCCCTGGGCACATCCTTTTTCCATTTTCCCTGGGAAAGAAAACTCAGCAGTCCAGGTTCCTGATGTCAGTTTGTAGGGCTCCCTTGGGTGTATCAGGGCAGCACAAGTTTGAGGTGGGGACAACTTCGGTGTGGGGTCCGTCCTTCGATATAAGGATTCTTTGCAGTCAGGGCCAGGGGCCCCTGGGCACATCCTTTTTCCATTTTCTCTGGGAAAGAAAACTCAGCAGTCCAGGTTCCTGATGTCAGTTTGTAGGGCTCCCTTGGATGTATCAGGGCAGCACAAGTTTGAGGTGGGGACAATATCGGTGTGGGGTCCATCCTTCGATATAAGGATTTTTTGCAGTCAGGGCCAGGGGCCCAGGGCCAGGGGCCCCTGGGCACATCCTTTTTCCATTTTCCCTGGGAAAGAAAACTCAGCAGTCCAGGTTCCTGATATCAGTTGGTAGGGCTCCCTTGGGTCTATCAGGGCAGCACAAGTTTGAGGTGGGGACAACTTCGGTGTGGGGTCCATCCTTCAATATAAGGATTCTTTGCAGTCAGGGCCAGGGGCCCCTGGGCACCTCCTTTTTCCATTTTCCCTGGGAAAGAAAACTCAGCGATCCAGGTTCCTGATGTCAGTTTGTAGGGCTCCCTTGGGTCTATCAGGGCAGCACAAGTTTGAGGTGGGGACAACTTCGGTGTGGGCTCCATCCTTCGATATAAGGATTTCTTGCAGTGAGGTCCCTGCCCAGGGCTAGGGGCCCCTGGGCACATCCTTTTTCCATTTTCCCTGGGAAAGAAAACTCAGCAGTCCAGGTTCCTGATGTCAGTTTGTAGGGCTCCCTTGGGTCTATCAGGGCAGCACAAGTTTGAGGTGGGCACAACTTCGGTGTGGGGTCCATCCTTCGATATAAGGATTTTTTGCAGTCAGGGCCAAGGGCCTCTGGGCACATCCTTTTTCCATTTTCCCTGGGAAAGAAAACTCAGCAGTCCAGGTTCCTGATGTCAGTTTGTAGGGCTGCCTTGGGTCTATCAGGGCAGCACAAGTTTGAGGTGGGCACAACTTCGGTGTGGGGTGCATCCTTCGATATAAGGATTTTTTGCAGTCAGGGCCAGGGGCCCCTGGGCACATCCTTTTTCCATTTTCCCTGGGAAAGAAAACTCAGCAGTCCAGGTTCCTGATGTCAGTTTGTAGGGCTCCCTTGGGTGTATCAGGGCAGCACAAGTTTGAGGTGGGGACAACTTCGGTGTGGGGTCCGTCCTTCGATATAAGGATTCTTTGCAGTCAGGGCCAGGGGCCCCCGGGCACATCCTTTTTCCATTTTCCCTGGGAAAGAAAACTCAGCAGTCCAGGTTCTTGATGTCAGTTTGTAGGGCTCCCTTGGGACTATCAGGGCAGCACAAGTTTGAGGTGGGGACAACTTCGGTGTGGGGTCCATCCTTCGATATAAGGATTTTTTGCAGTTAGGGCCTGGGGCCCCTGGGCACATCCTTTTTCCATTTTCCCTGGGAAAGAAAACTCAGCAGTCCAGGTTCCTGATGTCAGTTTGTAGGGCTCCCTTGGGTCTATCAGGGCAGCACAAGTTTGAGGTGGGGACAATATCGGTGTGGGGTCCATCCTTCGATATAAGGATTTTTTGCAGTCAGGGCCAGGGGCCCAGGGCCAGGGGCCCCTGGGCACATCCTTTTTCCATTTTCCCTGGGAAAGAAAACTCAGCAGTCCAGGTTCCTGATGTCAGTTTGTAGGGCTCCCTTGGGTCTATCAGGGCAGCACAAGTTTGAGGTGGGGACATCTTCGGTGTGGGGTCCATCCTTCGATATAAGGATTCTTTGCAGTTAGGGCCAGGAGCCGCTGGGCACATCCTTTTTCCATTTTCCCTGGGAAAGAAAACTCAGCAGTCCAGGTTGCTGATGTCAGTTTGTAGGGCTCCCTTGGGTCTATCAGGGCAGCACAAGTTTGAGGTGGGGACAACTTCGGTGTGGGCTCCATCCTTCGATATAAGGATTTTTTGCAGTCAGGGCCAGGGGCCCAAGGCCAGGGGCCCCTGGGCACATCCTTTTTCCATTTTCCCTGGGAAAGAAAACTCAGCAGTCCAGGTTCCTGATGTCAGTTTGTAGGGCTCCCTTGGGTGTATCAGGGCAGCACAAGTTTGAGGTGGGGACAACTTCGGTGTGGGGTCCGTCCTTCGATATAAGGATTCTTTGCAGTGAGGCCCCAGCCCAGGTCCAGGGGCCCCTGGGCACATCCTTTTTCCATTTTCTCTGGGAAAGAAAACTCAGCAGTCCAGGTTCCTGATGTCAGTTTGTAGGGCTCCCTTGGATGTATCAGGGCAGCACAAGTTTGAGGTGGGGATAATATCGGTGTGGGGTCCATCCTTCGATATAAGGATTTTTTGCAGTCAGGGCCAGGGGCCCAGGGCCAGGGGCCCCTGGGCACATCCTTTTTCCATTTTCCCTGGGAAAGAAAACTCAGCAGTCCAGGTTCCTGATGTCAGTTTGTAGGGCTCCCTTGGGTCTATCAGGGCAGCACAAGTTTGAGGTGGGGACATCTTCGGTGTGGGGTCCATCCTTCAATATAAGGATTCTTTGCAGTCAGGGCCAGGGGCCCCCAGGCACATCCTTTTTCCATTTTCCCTGGGAAAGAAAACTCAGCGATCCAGGTTCCTGATGTCAGTTTGTAGGGCTTCCTTGGGTCTATCAGGGCAGCACAAGTTTGAGGTGGAGACAACTTCAGTGTGGGGTCCATCCTTCGATATAAGGATTTCTTGCAGTGAGGTCCCTGCCCAGGGCTAGGCGCCCCTGGGCACATCCTTTTTCCATTTTCCCTGGGAAAGAAAACTCAGCAGTCCAGGTTCCTGATGTCAGTTTGTAGGGCTCCCTTGGGTCTATCAGGGCAGCACAAGTTTGAGGTGGGCACAACTTCGGTGTGGGGTCCATCCTTCGATATAAGGATTTTTTGAAGTCTGGGCCAGGGGCCCCTGGGCACATCCTTTTTCCATTTTCCCTGGGAAAGAAAACTCAGCAGTCCAGGTTCCTGATGTCAGTTTGTAGGGCTGCCTTGGGTCTATCAGGGCAGCACAAGTTTGAGGTGGGCACAACTTCGGTGTGGGGTCCATCCTTCGATATAAGGATTTTTTGCAGTCAGGGCCAGGGGCCCCTGGGCACAACCTTTTTCCATTTTCCCTGGGAAAGAAAACTCAGCAGTCCAGGTTCCTGATGTCAGTTTGTAGGGCTCCCTTGGGTCTATCAGGGCAGCACAAGTTTGAGGTGGGGACAACTTCGGTGTGGGGTCCATCCTTCGATATAAGGATTCTTTGCAGTCACGGCCAGGGGCCCCTGGGCGCACCTTTTGGCCATTTTCCCTGGGAAAGAAAACTCAGCAGTCCAGGTTCCTGATGTCAGTTTGTAGGGCTCCCTTGGGTCTATCAGGGCAGCACAAGTTTGAGGTGGGGACAACTTCGGTGTGGGCTCCATCCTTCGATATAAGGATTTTTTGCAGTGAGGTCCCTGCCCAGGGCCAGGGGCCCCTGGGCACATCCTTTTTCCATTTTCCCTGGGAAAGAAAACTCAGCAGTCCAGGTTGCTGATGTCAGTTTGTAGGGCTCCCTTGGGTCTATCAGGGCAGCACAAGTTTGAGGTGGGGACAACTTCGGTGTGGGGTCCGTCCTTCGATATAAGGATTCTTTGCAGTCACGGCCAGGGGCCCCTGGGCACATCCTTTTTCCATTTTCTCTGGGAAAGAAAACTCAGCAGTCCAGGTTCCTGATGTCAGTTTGTAGGGCTCCCTTGGGTGTATCAGGGCAGCACAAGTTTGAGGTGGGGACAACTTCGGTGTGGGGTCCGTCCTTCGATATAAGGATTCTTTGCAGTCAGGGCCAGGGGCCCCTGGGCACATCCTTTTTCCATTTTCCCTGGGAAAGAAAACTCAGCAGTCCAGGTTCCTGATGTCAGTTTGTAGGGCTCCCTTGGGACTATCAGGGCAGCACAAGTTTGAGGTGGGGACAACTTCGGTGTGGGGTCCATCCTTCGATATAAGGATTCTTTGCAGTCAGGGCCAGGGGCCCCCGGGCACATCCTTTTTCCATTTTCCCTGGGAAAGAAAACTCAGCAGTCCAGGTTCCTGATGTCAGTTTGTAGGGCTCCCTTGGGTCTATCAGGGCAGCACAAGTTTGAGGTGGGGACAATATCGGTGTGGGGTCCATCCTTCGATATAAGGATTTTTTGCAGTCAGGGCCAGGGGCCCAGGGCCAGGGGCCCCTGGGCACATCCTTTTTCCATTTTCCCTGGGAAAGAAAACTCAGCAGTCCAGGTTCCTGATGTCAGTTTGTAGGGCTCCCTTGGGTCTATCAGGGCAGCACAAGTTTGAGGTGGGGACATCTTCGGTGTGGGGTCCATCCTTCGATATAAGGATTCTTTGCAGTTAGGGCCAGGAGCCGCTGGGCACATCCTTTTTCCATTTTCCCTGGGAAAGAAAACTCAGCAGTCCAGGTTGCTGATGTCAGTTTGTAGGGCTCCCTTGGGTCTATCAGGGCAGCACAAGTTTGAGGTGGGGACAACTTCGGTGTGGGGTCCATCCTTCGATATAAGGATTTTTTGCAGTCAGGGCCAGGGGCCCAAGGCCAGGGGCCCCTGGGCACATCCTTTTTCCATTTTCCCTGGGAAAGAAAACTCAGCAGTCCAGGTTCCTGATGTCAGTTTGTAGGGCTCCCTTGGGTGTATCAGGGCAGCACAAGTTTGAGGTGGGGACAACTTCGGTGTGGGGTCCGTCCTTCGATATAAGGATTCTTTGCAGTGAGGCCCCAGCCCAGGTCCAGGGGCCCCTGGGCACATCCTTTTTCCATTTTCTCTGGGAAAGAAAACTCAGCAGTCCAGGTTCCTGATGTCAGTTTGTAGGGCTCCCTTGGATGTATCAGGGCAGCACAAGTTTGAGGTGGGGATAATATCGGTGTGGGGTCCATCCTTCGATATAAGGATTTTTTGCAGTCAGGGCCAGGGGCCCAGGGCCAGGGGCCCCTGGGCACATCCTTTTTCCATTTTCCCTGGGAAAGAAAACTCAGCAGTCCAGGTTCCTGATGTCAGTTTGTAGGGCTCCCTTGGGTCTATCAGGGCAGCACAAGTTTGAGGTGGGGACATCTTCGGTGTGGGGTCCATCCTTCAATATAAGGATTCTTTGCAGTCAGGGCCAGGGGCCCCCAGGCACATCCTTTTTCCATTTTCCCTGGGAAAGAAAACTCAGCGATCCAGGTTCCTGATGTCAGTTTGTAGGGCTTCCTTGGGTCTATCAGGGCAGCACAAGTTTGAGGTGGAGACAACTTCAGTGTGGGGTCCATCCTTCGATATAAGGATTTCTTGCAGTGAGGTCCCTGCCCAGGGCTAGGCGCCCCTGGGCACATCCTTTTTCCATTTTCCCTGGGAAAGAAAACTCAGCAGTCCAGGTTCCTGATGTCAGTTTGTAGGGCTCCCTTGGGTCTATCAGGGCAGCACAAGTTTGAGGTGGGCACAACTTCGGTGTGGGGTCCATCCTTCGATATAAGGATTTTTTGCAGTCTGGGCCAGGGGCCCCTGGGCACATCCTTTTTCCATTTTCCCTGGGAAAGAAAACTCAGCAGTCCAGGTTCCTGATGTCAGTTTGTAGGGCTGCCTTGGGTCTATCAGGGCAGCACAAGTTTGAGGTGGGCACAACTTCGGTGTGGGGTCCATCCTTCGATATAAGGATTTTTTGCAGTCAGGGCCAGGGGCCCCTGGGCACAACCTTTTTCCATTTTCCCTGGGAAAGAAAACTCAGCAGTCCAGGTTCCTGATGTCAGTTTGTAGGGCTCCCTTGGGTCTATCAGGGCAGCACAAGTTTGAGGTGGGGACAACTTCGGTGTGGGGTCCATCCTTCGATATAAGGATTCTTTGCAGTCAGGGCCAGGGGCCCCTGGGCGCACCTTTTGGCCATTTTCCCTGGGAAAGAAAACTCAGCAGTCCAGGTTCCTGATGTCAGTTTGTAGGGCTCCCTTGGGTCTATCAGGGCAGCACAAGTTTGAGGTGGGGACAACTTCGGTGTGGGCTCCATCCTTCGATATAAGGATTTTTTGCAGTGAGGCCCCTGCCCAGGGCCAGGGGCCCCTGGGCACATCCTTTTTCCATTTTCCCTGGGAAAGAAAACTCAGCAGTCCAGGTTGCTGATGTCAGTTTGTAGGGCTCCCTTGGGTCTATCAGGGCAGCACAAGTTTGAGGTGGGGACATCTTCGGTGTGGGGTCCGTCCTTCGATATAAGGATTCTTTGCAGTCAGGGCCAGGGGCCCCTGGGCACATCCTTTTTCCATTTTCCCTGGGAAAGAAAACTCAGCAGTCCAGGTTCCTGATGTCAGTTTGTAGGGCTCCCTTGGGTGTATCAGGGCAGCACAAGTTTGAGGTGGGGACAACTTCGGTGTGGGGTCCATCCTTCGATATAAGGATTCTTTGCAGTCAGGGCCAGGGGCCCCTGGGCGCACCTTTTGGCCATTTTCCCTGGGAAAGAAAACTCAGCAGTCCAGGTTCCTGATGTCAGTTTGTAGGGCTCCCTTGGGTCTATCAGGGCAGCACAAGTTTGAGGTGGGGACAACTTCGGTGTGGGCTCCATCCTTCGATATAAGGATTTTTTGCAGTGAGGTCCCTGCCCAGGGCCAGGGGCCCCTGGGCACATCCTTTTTCCATTTTCCCTGGGAAAGAAAACTCAGCAGTCCAGGTTCCTGATGTCAGTTTGTAGGGCTCCCTTGGGTCTATCAGGGCAGCACAAGTTTGAGGTGGGTCAACTTCGGTGTGGGGTCCATCCTTCGATATAAGGAATTTTTACAGTCAGGGCCAGGGGCCCCTGGGCACATCCTTTTTCCATTTTCCCTGGGAAAGAAAACTCAGCAGTCCAGGTTCCGGATGTCAGTTTGTAGGGCTCCCTTGGGTCTATCAGGGCAGCACAAGTTTGAGGTGGGCACAACTTCGGTGTGGGGTCCATCCTTCGATATAAGGATTTTTTGCAGTCAGGGCCAAGGGCCCCTGGGCACATCCTTTTTCCATTTTCCCTGGGAAAGAAAACTCAGCAGTCCAGGTTCCTGATGTCAGTTTGTAGGGCTGCCTTGGGTCTATCAGGGCAGCACAAGTTTGAGGTGGGCACAACTTCGGTGTGGGGTCCATCCTTCGATATAAGGATTTTTTGCACTCAGGGCCAAGGGCTCCTGGGCACATCCTTTTTCCATTTTCCCTGGGAAAGAAAACTCAGCAGTCCAGGATCCTGATGTCAGTTTGTAGGGCTCCCTTGGGTCTATCAGGGCAGCACAAGTTTGAGGTGGGGACAACTTCGGTGTGGGGTCCATCCTTCGATATAAGGATTCTTTGCAGTCAGGGCCAGGGGCCCCTGGGCGCACCTTTTGGCCATTTTCCCTGGGAAAGAAAACTCAGCAGTCCAGGTTCCTGATGTCAGTTTGTAGGGCTGCCTTGGGTCTATCAGGGCAGCACAAGTTTGAGGTGGGGACTACTTCGGTGTGGGCTCCATCCCTCGATATAAGGATTTTTTGCAGTGAGGCCCCTGCCCAGGGCCAGCGGCCCCTGGGCACATGCTTTTTCCATTTTCCCTGGGAAAGAAAACTCAGCAGTCCAGGTTCCTGATGTCAGTTTGTAGGGCTCCCTTGGGTCTATCAGGGCAGCACAAGTTTGAGGTGGGGACAACTTCGGTGTGGGGTCCATCCTTCGATATAAGGAATTTTTGCAGTCAGGGCCAGGGGCCCCTGGGCACATCCTTTTTCCATTTTCCCTGGGAAAGAAAACTCAGCAGTCCAGGTTCCTGATGTCAGTTTGTAGGGCTCCCTTGGGTCTATCAGGGCAGCACAAGTTTGAGGTGGGCACAACTTCGGTGTGGGGTCCATCCTTCGATATAAGGATTCTTTGCAGTCAGGGCCAGGGGCCCCTGGGCACATCCTTTTTCCATTTTCCCTGGGAAAGAAAACTCAGCAGTCCAGGTTCCTGATGTCAGTTTGTAGGGCTCCCTTGGGTCTATCAGGGCAGCACAAGTTTGAGGTGGGGACATCTTCGGTGTGGGGTCCATCCTTCGATATAAGGATTCTTTGCAGTCAGGGCCAGGAGCCGCTGGGCACATCCTTTTTCCATTTTCCCTGGGAAAGAAAACTCAGCAGTCCAGGTTGCTGATGTCAGTTTGTAGGGCTCCCTTGGGTCTATCAGGGCAGCACAAGTTTGAGGTGGGGACAACTTCGGTGTGGGGTCCATCCTTCGATATAAGGATTCTTTGCAGTTTGAGCCAGGGGCCCCTGGGCACATCCTTTTTCCATTTTCCCTGGGAAAGAAAACTCAGCAGTCCAGGTTCCTGATGTCAGTTTGTAGGGCTCCCTTGGGTCTATCAGGGCAGCACAAGTTTGAGGTGGGGACAACTTCGGTGTGGGGTCCATCCTTCGATATAAGGATTCTTTGCAGTCAGGGCCAGGGGCCCAGGGCCAGGGGCCCCTGGGCACATCCTTTTTCCATTTTCCCTGGGAAAGAAAACTCAGCAGTCCAGGTTCCTGATGTCAGTTTTAAGGGCTCCCTTGGGTCTATCAGGGCAGCACAAGTTTGAGGTGGGGACATCTTTGGAGTGGGGTCCATCCTTCGATATAAGGATTCTTTGCAGTGAGGTCCAAGCCCAGGGCCAGGGGCCCCCGGGCACATCCTTTTTCCATTTTCCCTGGGAAAGAAAACTCAGCAGTCCAGGTTCCTGATGTCAGTTTGTAGGGCTCCCTTGGGTCTATCAGGGCAGCACAAGTTTGAGGTGGGGACAACTTCGGTGTGGGGTCCATCCTTCGATATAAGGATTCTTTGCAGTTTGAGCCAGGGGCCCCTGGGCACAACCTTTTTCCATTTTCCCTGGGAAAGAAAACTCAGCAGTCCAGGTTCCTGATGTCAGTTTGTAGGGCTCCCTTGGGTCTATCAGGGCAGCACAAGTTTGAGGTGGGGACAGCTTCGGTGTGGGGTCCATCCCTCGATATAAGGATTTTTTGAAGTGAAGAGCCTGCCCAGGGCCAGGGGCCCCTGTGCACATCCTTTTTCCATTTTCCCTGGGAAAGAAAACTCAGCAGTCCAGGTTCCTGATGTCACTTTGTAGGGCTCCCTTGGGTCTATCAGGGCAGCACAAGTTTGAGGTGGGGACATCTTCGGTGTGGGGTCCATCCTTCGATATAAGGATTCTTTTCAGTCAGAGCCAGGAGCCCCTGGGCATATCCTTTTTCATTTTCCCTGGGAAAGAAAACTCAGCAGTCCAGGTTGCTGATGTCAGTTTGTAGGGCTCCCTTGGGTCTATCAGGGCAGCACAAGTTTGAGGTGGGGACAGCTTCGGTGTGGGGTCCATCCTTCGATATAAGGATTTTTTGGAGTGAGGCCCCAGCCAAGGGCCAGGCACCCCTGGGCACATCCTTTTTCCATTTTCCCTGGGAAAGAAAACTCAGCAGTCCAGGTTCCTGATGTCAGTTTGTAGGGCTCCCTTGGGTCTATCAGGGCAGCACAAGTTTGAGGTGGGGACAACTTCGGTGTGGGCTCCATCCTTCGATAGAAGGATTCTTTGCAGTCAGGGCCAGGGGCCCCTGGGCACATCCTTTTTCCATTTTCCCTGGGAAAGAAAACTCAGCAGTCCAGGTTCCTGATGTCAGTTTGTAGGGCTCCCTTGGGTCTATCAGGGCAGCACAAGTTTGAGGTGGGGACATCTTCGGTGTGGGGTCCATCCTTCGATATAAGGATTTCTTGCAGTGAGGTTCCTGCCCAGGGCTAGGGGCCCCTGGGCACATCCTTTTTCCATTTTCCTTGGGAAAGAAAACTCAGCAGCCCAGGTTCCTGATGTCAGTTTGTAGAGTTCCCTTGGGTCTATCAGGGCAGCACAA